>NC_085137.1:177310088-177331538 GCF_035046485.1 Aedes albopictus | reverse complement strand
CTTTAAGAATTTATTAAGGCTTTTCTTCGATTTTTTTCTGTAAATTTAATCGGTAGTTCTGAGAAATCTCCAGAAATTCTCCCAAAAATGTATTCGAAAATTTGTCAAGAAGTCCTTTCAAAAAATTTCACATGGGTTTCCTTCTGCGAATTCTTTCATGAGTGTTACCGAGAATTCTTTTACAAATTTCTTTACAAGCTTCTGCAGGACTTTCACCGGGAATGCTTGTCTAGAAAAACCGTGGAAAATTTCTTCATCAATACCAACTATCTCCGCAAATTCCTATAAGAGTTCAGCAAGGGGGCGTCCATAAATGACGTAGCTTTTTTAAGCGATTTTTACTACCCCCCTCCCCCCTCGTAGCATTTCGTCACAAATTTGGAAACCCTCCCCTTATAAATGACGTAGCATGTTAAACAACCCCCCCCATAACAAAATTTTCATAATTTTCATTTCAAATTGCAAGTAACGCGAAAAATACTAGAAACTTAGTTCTGATTTCAATTATAACTTGTATGTTTACCGAATATTCTAAAAAACAATAGCAAGAAAATATTGCCGACTGTGGAGTGGATCTGGTGTGATGGTTAAAGCACGTGACTATCACGCCGAGGACCTGGGAGCGATGCTCCCAATTCAGTTAGATACCATATTAGTCTAGGAGCTCTTCCGAAGATATTAGTTTGCTCAGTAATAAATCTGTTAAGAATATCAATTTGGTTACAGTTGAATAAAATTCACCATGACATTTGAAGGACCCTGAAGGAGTTTCTTCTAAAATTCTTTCAGCAGTTCATACTGGAATTCCTCAAGGAGTTTCTTCTGGGATTCCCATTTTTTTAAAATTCCTCCTTTTTAAAATCTTCCAGCACTTCGTTCTAGGATTTCTCCAAAAATTTCCTTTAGGATTCCATTTGAGATTTCCTCTTTTTTTGTATTCCTTCAGAGGTTCCTTCGGAGATCCCTCCAAGAACTCCTTCCGGAGTCCTTCTTAGATTCCGCCAAAAGTTCTTTTTGAGACTTCTCCGGGATTTTTTTTTTCTAAGGTTTTTCTTAAAGTATATCCGTGATTTTCAGGATTTTTTTCTAAAATTTTTCTTAAAGTTTATCCGTGGTTTCCTTCGGGAGTTCTTTCAAGGTTTTCTTCTCCTCTGTTCCACCAGCAGTTTTTTTGGACATCTCTTCAGGGATTTCAACCAGAATTTATTTTTAAATTCCATCAAAACTTCTTTCTGGGTTTCCTAAAGAAGTCCCTTCCGGGATTCCTCCAGGAGTTCCTTCTTGGTTTTCTTCAGGAATTCACTCAGATATTCATTCCGAGATCTTTGCAGGAAACCTCTCCGACATTCTTTCAGATCCCTCCAGGAGTTGCTTCTGGGATTCCTTCAGGAGTTCTTTTTCGGATTCCTTCAGAAATTCCTTCCTAGATTATTCTGGGAGTTACTTCTGGGATTTCTCGAGGATTTCCTTCTAGGATTTATCCAGGTTATTTTAAGACTCTTCCAGGTTTTTTTTTTCGGCATCCATCCATCAATTTCATCTGGAATTCTTCCAGGATTATCTTTCTTATATTTCACCAGGAGTTCTATCTGGATATCTTCCGGGATTCCCCAAAAGTTATTTTCGAGATTTCTTCAGAAATTTCTTCCGGGATTCCTACAATAATTTCTTCCGTGTTTTCTTCAGAAATTGAACCAGGAGTTTCTTATGAGACTCCGCAAATAGCCCTTTCTGAGAGGAGTTTATTCAAGTTTTCTCCAAAAGTCCATCTAGAACTGCTCCAGGAACTCCGCAGGGGATTTCTTTTGGAATTTCTCTATGATTTGCTTTCAAGATTCCTCCAGGAGTTTCTTCTGAAATTCTTCTGGAAGTTCCTTGAGAGACTCCTTTTGAGGTTCCTCCAAATCCTTTTGTGGTGTTTAAGAAGCTTTCTCTGGGATTCCTAGTAGGAATTCCTAAGAAAATGTTATCCTTCTCCTGTTGGGGAAATCTATAAAGAACACCATGAGAAATTCCTTATAAAGCTGGAATTGTTGGAGGAATTCTTCAAGGAAGTCCTGTAGAAACTATACAAGGAACTCCTAGAATAATGCCATAATGCCAAAAACAACCTTAGCGGCGTGCAGTGCCTTATAGCAAGCAGCAAACTATTGGTCGTGAGAAGTATTTGAGCGAAATTGATTTTCATGCACCTTATTCTTTCATTATTCATTATTTATTACGCAGGATTTCAAAACCATTTTCTCAGATACAGTTGTTGCGTCCGATAGCTGCAAGTCTTATGAAAGGAAGTCGGCATTTATGTCCATTATTTGTTATTCACATTAATGTGATGAAATAAAAAGATCGTGCAATATATTTTTTTATTTACTGGATAATGATACTTAATCGATAAACGCAAGAAATTCCTCCATAGATTCAACCGGGAGCTCCTTCGAAGTTTCTTACTTCAATTCAAAACGATGGTCACTCCAGTGTTTCCTTTGCAAATACCACCCTTAAGTGTTTCCAGGAGATCGTTCGAAGCTCTTCCGGAAATTCTGTCACGAAACCTCCAAGAATTATTTCAGGAGATTCTTCGAGATTAAAAGATAAAACTCGGAGTCTGGGCTAAAATCTCTCTACAGCAGGTTTGTTCTCTTCGTCATGGGGGATTTTTGTCGGCCAAATTTCCTGAAACTTGGTTGGGAAGAATTTGAGGCTAACACTGAGTTCAACAGCTTTCAAAAAAAAACATGACGAAGAGAACCAAACTGCCGAAAATACTCATTTCCCCTATAGGGCACTGCCTTGGGCACTGCACTGTTTTGATTTTGTATGGAATTTTGCCGTTTCGTGGCCTTGTTGTTTACAAAATTTCTGTAAGAGTGAAAAAGAAGGAGATAATTTCATGCACTGCCCTATATATTTAACTAGCTGTCCCGGCAAACTTCGAACTGCCTGCCTACTGTGTTTTTGTCACAAAAACGCCTGCATACAAAATTTCAAACCGATCGGATAAGTAGTTACTTAATCCACACAGAATTCATATCTATGCATGTAGATTTTTTGTTTCGCCATTAGGGTGGTCCAAAAATGACATTTCTCATTTATTTTAATTTTTAAACTTGTCATTACTTTTGAACCAATAGACCGATATGAAATCTTTTTCTCGAATAAAAAGATTATTGGTTCTAGATTTAAGAAAAAAACCTTAATTAATCCACCTAGCGGTGATGGCGCCTTTCTCGTGCCTTCGAAAACACATTTCAACACAACTCAAGTGACATGTTGATGATAATCGCACTTTCATAAGTATAACAGAAATCAATTTCGTGGCATCAAAGATCATATCGCTTATCTGCATTTTTATTTTTGAGCCGCAATCTTGATGTTTAAGCCGCCATTTAGGATTAAAGTCCGACAGCTTGGAAATTCTGGTCGCTATTTTGAGCCCAAAACTCCATTAAACAGCCGCCATTTTGATTGTTGAGAGGCCTTTTTAGATATTCTGGTAGCTATTTTTGGTCTCCGGTTGTCTTCACCATACCAAATATACCCATATTTAACGGTTTTAGAGCCTAAACCTGAGTCTAAACAGCTATCATCTTGAATTTTATACTGCCATCATGAATTTTGAGACGCCATCTTGGATATTTTAATCTTCATTTTTGTACTCCAGACTTCGTCCCAATACCAGATATACCCATATTGCATGGTTTTGAGCAGTGAAGAGAATTGTCAGACAAAAGGGGCACAAAACAAGCAACAAAGAAGGTGCGACGATTAGTCATTATCTCTACTGGTGACGGATAATGACATGATCTCGAATTTTTTTGTTGCAGACAAAACGTAAGCTGAATTTGTTGCGTACTTTTCAACTCGCGAATAATCAATTATTACTAACCCAAAGTCGAAACTGTTTGATGATAGAGCTTCACAAGAGTTGCAGTGTTTACCGACTCAAAGTTACCGTTCGAAAATCGCAATGCAAGGCTTAAAAATCTCTAAACTCGTGGTGTACGATATTAATCCCATTATTTTTAAGTTGGGACAAACTTATGTCGCATGGGTTGTTTTGTCGCAACAAATACAGGTTGCGACATTGTCATTATTGTTGCGCGATGGTTGAATTTTGATTCACTGGTTTTGAGCCTAAAACTCCATTAAACAGAAGTCATTTTGAGCTTTGAGCTGCCATCTTGGATTTTAGACCACCATCTTCGATACTCCGTTTGTCATTTTTTGCATTTTTGGAACCATTGCATGGTTTCAAGTCCTAAAACCTCAATAAACATTCGCCATCTTGAATTTGGAGCCGCCATCCTGAATATCAGGCTGTCATCTTGAATTTCATGGAATTTCTGGTCTCCAGTGTTCGTTTCCGCATAAAATTCGTAAACCATGCTAAAGGTTACAAAAATCGGCAGTTTGATGTGTGATGGGGCTTGGTTCAGTTTTATATACGGCCAGTTCCACCGGTGCTGGTCCGAATCACTGAAATGGCCATAACTCCGGAACGAAGCATGTAAAGTTCAATTACTACGTAACGGTTGAGATTTGACCATATGCGTACACATTTTTTTCACCATAAATGATCCTCTATCACTCCTTAAAAAGTTTACATTCATCCATCAGGACCCCCGGAACCGGTTCCGAAACACTATCGGTTCTGATATGGTCTGATACTGTTTTCCTGCTAACCGTTCATCGGGTTACTGAAAATGTCGCTGTTTGATGTGTCGTATGCATGGGTTTGGTTCTCTTTTAAATTTGGCAAATTCCGGCGGGACATCCAGAACCGGTTCCGGAACACTATCGGTTCTGATATGGTCTGAGACTATTTTCCTGCTTACCGTTCATCAGATTATCGAAAATGCCGTGGTTTGATGTGTCGCATGCATAGTTTGGTTCTCTTTTATATTTGACCACTTCCGGCGGGACATCCAGAACCGGTTCCGGAACACTACCGGTTCAGATATGGTCTGAGACTATCTTCCTGCTCATCGTTCATCAGGTTATCGAAAATGCAGCTGTTTGATGTGTCGCATGCATGGGTTTGGTTTTCTTTTATATTTGGCCATTTCCGTCGGGACATCCGGAACCGTTTCCGGAACACTATCGGTTCTGATATGGTCTGAGACTATTTTCCTGCTTACCGTTCATCAGATTATCGAAAATGCCGTGGTTTGATGTGTCGCATGCATAGTTTGGTTCTCTTTTATATTTGACCACTTCCGGCGGGACATCCAGAACCGGTTCCGGAACACTATCGGTTCTGATATGGTCTGAGACTATTTTCCTGCTTACCGTTCATCAGATTATCGAAAATGCCGTGGTTTGATGTGTCGCATGCATAGTTTGGTTCTCTTTTATATTTGACCACTTCCGGCGGGACATCCAGAACCGGTTCCGGAACACTACCGGTTCAGATATGGTCTGAGACTATTTTCCTGCTCATCGTTCATCAGGTTATCGAAAATGCAGCTGTTTGATGTGTCGCATGCATGGGTTTGTTTTTTTTTCATATTTGGCCATTTCCGTCGGGACATCCGGAACCGGTTCCGGAACACTACCGGTTAAGATATGGTCTGATACTATTTTTCTAACCGTTCATCAGGTTACCGAAAATGTCGCTGTTTGATGTGTCGCATGAATGAGTTATTTTCAATTTTATATTTGGCCACTTCCGGCGGGAC
Organism: Aedes albopictus; assembly: GCF_035046485.1. Taxonomy (NCBI): domain Eukaryota; kingdom Metazoa; phylum Arthropoda; class Insecta; order Diptera; family Culicidae; genus Aedes; species Aedes albopictus. Next base: position 177,325,860 of record NC_085137.1, on the reverse strand, counting down.
ACCCACAATCGGTTCCGGAACACTACCGGTTCAGATATGGTCTTATACTGTTTTTCTGCTAACTGTTCATCAGGCTATCGAAAATGCCGCTGTTTGATGTGTCGCATGCATAGGTTTGGTTCTCTTTTATATTTGGCAACTTCCGGCCGGACACCCGGAACCGGTTCCGGAACGCTACCGGTTCTAATATGGTCTGAGACTATTTTCCTGCTTACCGTTCATCATATCATCAAAAATGCCGTGGTTTGATATGTCGCATGCATGGGTTCATTGCATTTTCATGTCTGACCCCTACCAGGGGTACCGGTCCGGAATACCTAAATGGCCATAACTCCGGAACGGCTGGACCGATCCGAACCATTTTCAATAGGAAACAATGGGACTATGTGCCGCGTCGAATGAGCCGTCGGTCATTAAAATCGGTTGAGGTTTACTGCCAAAAAGTGATGTGAGTTTTTTTTACACACACATACACACATACACACACACGCACACACACACATACACACATACACACATACACACACACAGACATCACCTCAATTCGTCGAGCTGAGTCGATTGGTATATGTGACTCGACTCTCCGGGCCTTCTATCAAAAAGTCATTTTTGGAGTGAACATATAGGCTTTCCAGTACACTTAGTGTACGAGAAAGGCAAAAACGCCAAAAAAATAGTTAAACATATTATGCAACAATGGTCAAAATGTTAAATTTTTATTATTTTCACAATGTTAGACCACATAGACTACAAAACATTTCAACAATTTAAAAATTGTTTTTCAAGCGTTCTTCAGCTGATATTTTAGAAAATTCCAAGATTTGTGCTCATATACAAATTGAATGACCATTCGTCTCCATCACTTTAAAATAGCGGTTTATTTATTATCTATTATTTATTTGTTTTTATATGTACAGCCATGTCAACTGGGTTAAACTTCAGTTAGCTAAAAAAATACCAGCAAACTCGCCTGCTGCAGAGCGATTATCCTCCATGACTTCCTTCGGGTATTCCTTCAGAAGTTTCTTCTGATTTTTTTTCCATAAATTACTTCTGATTTTTCTACGGAAGTTTCTACTCAGACTTTCTTTCTAGAGTTCTTGCTGACATTCATTCAGGAGCCCCTTCTGGAACTTCTCCAGGAGTGCCTTCAAGAATTGATCTAAGAGTTCTTTCTAAGATTTCTCCAGAGGTTCCTTCGAGGGACCCCAGGAGTTCCTTCTCAAATTACTCCAGCAGTTTCTTCTGGTGTTTCTCCGGAAATTTATTCTGGGAATCCTCAAAAAGTTTCTTCCTGGATTCGTGAAAAGTTCCTTTTTGAATTTCATTTTCTGAGAATTCCTCCAAAAGATCCTTCTGGAAATTTTACAAAAGTTTCTTCTGGGATTTTCAAGAACATCTTTCAAGGAGATTCTTCAAGGAGTTTGATTGATTTGGTTTTATTACAGAGACTTTCAGCCCTTGGCTAGTTATTTTTTTAGTATTCAAGGAGTTTCTTGAAGTCTTTCCCGAACTCCTTTAAGGTTTCCCACAGGAGCTCCCTTACGCAGGCCCGTAAACAGAAAAGGCGACAAGGGAGGGGTATTGCCTTATTTCGGCAATAGGCGGAGGGGCGCCCAGTATAAGGAACTCCGTCAATGGGAGGGGTTTAACCCCCAAAACTCCTCCCTTGTGCACGGGCTTGCTATTTCGGATACCGCCTGGAGTTACTTCTGGAATTCCTCCAAATTTTCCAAGATTGACCAGGTGTTGCTTGTTGGATTTATCCAAGAGTTCCTTCAAAGATTCCGATTCCTCTTTCTGGGAATTCCAACCGTGATTTTTTCCCGGTATTCCGGTTCTTCTTTCTTTAACAATTTCTTCAAAAGCCTTCTGGTATTACTTAAGGATTTTCTTCTGAGATTCCGGATTCTTTTTTACATACTGAGATTCCTAAAGAGAGGAATGCATCCAGGAGTACCAGGAATAATTTTTGTGATTCCTCCAGGAATTCCATCTGAGATTTATATAAAGGTTCCTTATGGGAATGGGATTTATTTTGGAATGTCTTCACAACAACTTTTTTTTTAGGATTCCGACAAAGAATTGCTGGAGAAATGTAATCATCTGGTGGAATTTATACAAAACTGCTGGAGAAATTCCATAAAAAACTGAGGAGAAACGGCGATAGTTATCCCCAAAGGTGTTCTAAAAGAATTCTGGAATAAGTTCTCGTATGAATCCCCCAAGAAGTTTTTGCTGGAGGAAACAAAGAAAGAATTCCAGAAATTTCTGAAGGAATGCCTGGAAGGAACTTCTTAAACAATCCTGGAAAGAACTTCAGAGGGAAGCTGGAAAAAATCCAATGTAAAATCCCTGAAGGATTTTTCACAAGGAACTTCTGGTGTATTCTCCGGCGAAAATCCTCCCAGAAGAAAGTATGGGAGAAACCCATGAAGATATTCTAGGAGGAGTTCCTGGAAGAATCCCGATAAGAGCTAATGAAAAAAAATCCCACCAGGAATTCTTGGCTGAATCCAGGAAAGACCAGCTGGATCGAGCCCAAGAAAGAATCTCGTAGAGGAATCCAGCATGGAATTCCAGGAAGGAACTCCTGGTGGAGGAATCTCGGAATTTTCAAAAGGATTCTGATTGCGCATTATCCCTTTCCTATCAACAAGCAACATGTTGCTAATGAACCGAAAGAAAGAAGTAAAAATGTGTGAGTGGGTACACTCAAACCTCCATTTAGGTATGATCCATTTAGGTAAAATCTATTTAGGTCCCTCCATTTAGGTAACGTTACCTAAATAGAATTTGGTTGTGTTCAGAACAGTTGGAGTATTTGAGATTGATGACGTCATACCCGACATTAACCTATCAATAACCTGATTTTATTTTGGCCACCAAACCCAACATAGACCCAACAGTTGTTCGATGTTGGTCCAACAGTGGCCCAACATACGGTAAAAATTTACCCGACTTTGACCCGACATTCAACAATTTTTCAGTCTGGCGGAATTTTGCAGGTTTTTTTTGTATTCCGTGCCCAGCTAGTCATTTGCATGACAATTCTCACCTGAAACCCTCCAAAACCCCCGAAAACGCCCCTGAAGCCCCTCCCCTCCAGAAACTCCCTTGAAAGTTCTCTGAAACTCCGCATGACCATCTTTAAATCTCCTATTCGCGTCACTCTCCCTAGTTAAACTTCTTTGCAACCTTGTACTCCATTTAGGTAATAAACTGAATCCATTTAGGTAATGAATCCATTTAGGTAAAAATTCTATTTAGGCAGTCCCGACTCATAACCTAAATGGAGGTTTTGGTGTAGAGGCTGAACGTGGTTAGTAAGACTGTGGTGGTGAGAGTACGGAGTTGTGTTTGCTTGACGTGAGGATAAAGCACGTGCCATAATGTTATGAATATAGAGCAGCGCGATGCAAAGAGGAGCGAACGGTTCTTTTCTCGGTGATCCAGCTCTCTCTGAAAAAGAGCCACGGTTCACTCGCTCACTGCATTGATTCGGATCTTTTGAACGGCTCCGGATCTGGTTGCCCATCTCTACTCAATCACTTAACCTAATTTTACCGACAAACTGACGTGGACACTCTGTTTCCAAGATTGGCAAGAAATTTAAATCACGTAACTCGTTCTGTCATTTTCCTTTTTTGGCAAAAGAAACCTTGAAGAAGATGTCATAAAACAGCGCAAAAAAATTCCAGCTGATCGATGCAAACATCACATGCATTCTTATTTCAATCTCACCAATAGAAGATACATTCAACCATGCAAGCGAGCTTTCATTTGTATTTGTATTTGGACTATAGGCTTCAAGCCCGTTACCCTACTTAAAGACTAGATAAAACATTCTTCTTTATATTGTCCATTGATTTCCAAAAAACAATCTTATTCTATCTCGAATCACTTCTGTAGTCATATTAAGAGAAATTACATCTTGTAGTTCGTTGAATTCACTCATGAATCTTACAGTAGGCTCATGCTGCGTATAATTTCTTGACCGCAATGGAGGATCGAATACCCTTCTCCGGCGAAGTGACACTGGACTGTTGTTGAAGCTGAGTCGGTTGTACAGGAAAGGACTTTTTGTTCGTCCGCTTAAAATATTACAGAAGAACACAATATCGGCGATCTTATGTCTACTACTAATGGTATCCAGGTCAACGGGACAGCAGAGATCTTCGTATCGAAGAAGTTCTGCTGCGGTCCATCCGAGGTTTCTTAGTGCATACCTTAAAAACTTTCTTTACACTCCTTCTAGCCTTTGGACGTGTATGTCATATTGTGGTCGCCACACCACGCTCGCGAAATCAAGTTTTGTCCTAACAAGATTGGCATAAATTGTCAGGATCACATGAGGATCGGTGAAGTCTCTGCCAAAACGTCGAGTGACTGCGAAGAGTTGTAACGCCTCTTTAACAACTCTGGAGATGTGATCATTGAATGTCAAGCACTGATCCATTGTCACACCAAGATCCCGAACATTTTTTACGCGCTGCAAGACCGTGTCACTCAAGTTGTAGTCAAATGCTACCGGTTGAAGTCTTCTGCAGTATGTAACAATTGAACATTTACTGGGATTGATGCTCAATCCGCTTACTTCGACAAATCTCTCAAAATTGTGCAAATCGCGCTGAAGTGAGAGACAATCAGTGGCAACTTTCACCGGTAGAAATATTTTTACGTCGTCTGCATAGATTAGGGTAAATGTACCAATAGTGGTGCTGTTAGTAGCTCCTTGTACTAAAATAATTAAATAAAATTGATAATATCACAAAATAACAAGTCTGAAAACGTAAATCGGTAGTTTTTCACTTAAATTTGCTAGGAAAAATGTAAAAACCATTGTTTATTTCAGTTTTTACTAATAAATTACTTGCACCAACTATAGGTACATGGTTCCTATTATGGAGGTAAAATTTAACATTGGTTCCTATAGTGGTGCATCCCATTGAATTCTTATGGGACCCACCACTATAGGAACACTACCACCACTATAGGTGCAAAGAAGCAAAAAAGTTAAGGAAAATAATTATTTTAAATAGGTTTTACGCCAAATCCTGAACACAAAATTGAACTAAAGTTATTAATTAGGTATGATGCATCTATTAAAAATGCCATTTGCAAGCTTTTTGGTCGAAATAGTGCTAAACTGCCGTCCTACGCATAATTGTCCCATGTTATATGGGAATCCCATATAACATGGGACAATTATGCGTAGAACGGCAGTAAATTGCCCCTACCACCACTATTGGTATTACCTCCACTAAGGGAGCTTTTACATTAATACAATCGCTTTTGTCATGAATGACGGCAACTTATTCATAACCATAACGAACAGTAGTGGGCCCAGGTGGCTACCCTGTGGAACCCCAGAGTGTACGCTGACCGAGCTGGACGTGTTGTTGAGCACCTTGACAAATTGTACTCTTTTCTGCAGATATGACAAGATCCACTCAAATAGCGTTCCACTAATCCCGAAATCAGCTACTGCACTCTTTATGCTGTTAATACTCACGACGTCGAAAGCCTTACTCATATCCGTATAAACGCAGTCAACTTGATAGCCTTGAAGTCCATGACTATGGAACTGAACTCACACAGGTTCGTCACTACCGATTTTCCTTTAAGGAACCCGTGCTGTGCCGCGGAGATTTGGTCGTTAATTCGCTCGCTTAGTTGGGAGTATACTATCCGCTCGAGCAGTTTTGGCGTCGCTGATTGGATAGCTATTCCCCGATAGTTCTCTACGTCTGAACGAGAGCCCTTTTTATGAACCGGCGTTATGTGAGATATTTGTGAGATCGAACTTTAATTATTAGCTTCAATCTAAGCTCAATTCGTTTATTTCTGAACGCAATACGACATTACTAGTTTTAACTGATAAAATCTTAATAGTGCAGGATCAAATTGCGTACATTACATAGTCGGTTTCGATTCCCGTAGGGTGCGTTGTCTATTCGATACATGTTTGAATCTCGTTAGGCCGCTGTTTCTTCTTATGTCCGAATTTGATATGATTTGCTTATGAAAGGGCTTCTCATTTCGCACTTAACCGTTATGTGTCCGACAAACTTTTTGCTTTTTTCTACTCCGTGCTTTTTAAATGGGCACTGGGTACTCGAGTACCCTGTCGGCCACATAAGGGTTAACGTTGTTGTGAGTTATTGGTAGATATCGAAAGTAATGTCTTCAATATCTCGTGAGTGTTCCGTATGTTATTTGATTTTCTAAGTATAGTGTGTGCTTTCTTTGAGGCATTATGCTTGACACCTTTATTTCCTACTAATATGGAAAGTACCGAGATGTACAGTCATAGACATTCGTTTAGCCGAGGCCAAAAAATTTTCAAAAAAGTGTCAGGAAACTCACACAAAAGATTTTATGATAAAACTTTTTTATGTTAGTGATAGTACATCTAGTACTGTTTTAAAAAAAATGTGATACATCATACTTACATATACACTGAAACAAAAACAAGGGTAAAAACCCTTCAAATGTCATTTTTTGCCTAGACATTCGTTTAGCCGAGGTAAATGAAAAATTGGTTTTCAATAGATTTTTTTGCAATTTCGTGAGTATATTTCGAGGATATGCCCCAAGGCATTTAGTTTCTGACGTGTTAGCAAGATAGTTGACCTTAAAAGTTTATTTATTTGTGAAATTCAGAGAAATATTATAAAAAAATGTCCCGATAAGGAGAAGCGATGATAAACAAATTTATTTAAGAAAAATGATTTCTGTAAACACTCAAACGTAAGCTAGATTAGCAGTTTTGAAAATATGACACAGAATTATTGTTAGAAATGTTCAAATTATTGCATAAAATGTCATGAGAAAAATAAGTATATTGGTTTTTGGTTGGTTAAACCGTAAAATGGGATTGATAGAAGTTAAAATAAATAGTTCTGCGTTGAAATAAAGGCGTGACCTAATGCCTGTGGAGTATACCTGTTTGATACTAGCATTACCAAATGAATTAGAAGACTGCTAAGTGAAAGAACTGCAAGAAGTGTCAGAATTTGTGTACCCTGTTTATTAGAAAGCAGATGCTCATACAAAAATGCAAGATATGGTCAAACAATTGGCTTATTTCATTCAATCTGAAGAAATATATTATAAATGAGTCTTAGTTTTGAACCACATTCATTTTAAACATGATTTATTTGAACAGAACGTCTAAATTATGATACAAGTAGTTCATGCTAGAAATTTGAATACTTTCGATGCCATTTCTCGAAAAGTGAACCGTCCAATGTATGTTATTTCATCCAGAGTACAGTCTAGAAGATATTGGGAGCTATTTGAAGACGTAATAGTAGTAAACGCTGTGATTTATGCAAGTCAAACCATCATATTTCATCAAAACAATACTTAAATACGTGATTTTCTGATGGTTTCCGTTATTTCTTTCTGTTAAAAACACTGTTTTTCGTAAATTTTCAACCTGCACTCGTCATGAAACTTTCATTAGATTCTTTTGAAACACTTCCGATAAAAATAACTACATCAAATCTCAATTTGGTAACATTTACAATATTATGACATATTTATATGAGATGCATGTAAAATTAATATGGCAACACTTCCGAAAACGATCAAATTCATGATATACAAGCCGATCTACAATGCAGGTCGCCATACAAAATGATTTTGTTGGATATTTTTCGAAATTTGTTAGTTTTTTATTATGGAATTCTAAAAATTGTACAATTCGGCTAAACGAATGTCTAGGCAAAAAATGACATTTGAATGGTTTCTACCCTCGTTTTTCTGTCAGTGTATATATAAGTGTGATGTATCACATTTTTATAAAACAGTACTAGATATACTATGACTGGCATAAAAAAGTTTTAACATAAAATCTTTTGTATGAGTTTCCTGACACTTTTTTGAAAATTTTTTGGCCTCGGCTAAACGAATGTCTATCACTGTATTCATGTTCAATAGTTGTTTAGGTGAACCTGCATTTGTAGAGTAGGATATGAAGAAGGAACAAGGTGAAGACGGCAGAATAACATTTCAGTTGCAGTTCGGTAGGTTTGTCATTTTCGCTTGCAAGTTGCAATGCATAAATGTAGATAATAAAATATGCAATTGCTTTTCTACTTTTGATGTGGAGGCGAAAGTCGAAGTAAAATTATCGTAAGTTGTGAAACGTGGCAGAATATTGGGCTATTAGCTGATATTGAAAGTTATTAATATTATTGCCTTTATTTACGTGGTTGTCAACTAAGGGCTGGTTCGCCTTGAATAAACTCGAACTATGAAAAGTTTGTGGATGCTGTCGAAAAATTTGATAATTTCTGAGAGCTATGTAATGCAGTTTTTGTAATTGCTATTTCGGTAATCAATTATTATATTAGTAGATTGGGGTCTCCAGTTAGCCTTGTGGATAAGGATTTGGATCGCCAATCTGGAGTCAGCGGGTTCGATTCTCGTTCCGATCGGGAACTTTTCTCAACTTTCCTGAAAATAGTATAATTGGTACAAATTCATGCAATGGCAAGCAAAGAAAGCCCTTTGATTATCAATTAATAACTGTGGAAATGCGCAAGGTACTCTAGGTTTTGTCAAGGCAGGGAAAATTCCATGAGGAACGTTCAACCACAAATAATGAAGAAGAGGAAGGAGAACGGAAAGAAGAAGAATAAGAATAAGAAAATGCCTGCGCCGTTCCAGATGGATAATGAGGGTTACAGATATAAAGCAAATGATCCTTTGTCGGGCAATACCTTGGATGGATGGGAGTCGTCTGACTAATCCAAATTATATCTTAATTTTCTCCGGGGAAGAAGGAGGATGTGAGATGGTAATTACTAAGTTTCGAGGAGAATTACATATTGAGCATCTCTACCATACGACACGTTACCATTCGGCTGATCTGTCAAAGCATTGGTAGTACACCAATACCAACCGCGAAGCGGTGACGTCTTTCGCGCGGGAGAGTTCACATCATCCTCTTTCGCATCCCGACTACCGTGCCGGCAGGTTGTGCATGCTGGGCGACATTCTGTAACGAAAGCGGATTTTACAATATTTTCCAAAGAAGTGGAAAATAACCACATGAAAGTGAGGAATTGAAAAGAACGGTCAAAGGTTCGCAGAGTTCATCCTTGAATTCCTTCAGAAGCTTCGCTGATAACTTGTCCGGACCTGCTGATTTCCCAGGGTCTAGTGCATCCAAACCTTGGCGCACTTCTGCTGCAGACAGCACCATTACATCAGCGTGTGTACCGATTGGATAATTGATGTAGTTTGCGTGGTCATTACGGTAAACACTCTTGAAGCTTTCGGCGAAAAGTTGAGCGGTGTACAGGCCATTTGTAGAAGATCTATTTCCGTGCTTCAACACTTGCGGGATTGCTGTATTCTTTCGCTTGCTATTTACGAATTTCCAGAATGATTTCTGATCTTCCTTAATCCCATTCTGAATTTTGGAGGTGTGCACTTGGCACGCTTCTCTATGCAGCACCTTGAATGTTCCCAGTAGCTGTAGGAGGCAACGTTTTCCGGTGTAGGATGGCGGCGTTTTCTCTTCAATGCTTTCCGTTTGTCCTTGGGAACGCGGATGAGTATCGGCGAAAGCCATTCAGGATATCGGCCTTCCCTGCTCGAGGAATTTCTCGAAAATGGAGCGAAACGTGCGAAGATTCTGTGTAGCACGAAGTAGAAAGACAAAACTTTGAAGTCCATGCTGTTGCAAACGAATGAAAAGTGTTCTTGTTCGCAATTGAAAACGTCGAGAGAGGTGAGAAATTCCAGCATCGACACGGCCTGCTCATTATGTCCGTTTGGATCACGGTCATAGTCTGCTTGTGAGATAAACACGTTGTTCCACAAAATATCCGATAGTATAGATAGTAGAGTAAACAAAACATAGATCTGCGGACACCGCTGACTAAAATGTTTCAAGCGTGTAAGTAGTAATTTTCAAGAGTGCGACGGTTGAATATGACGTCATGCGCTCCATTGATGTTGTCCAAATCGTGACGTCATGCTCGTTTGGATACAGATTTTGACAGTCCGTTTGGATACAACGGATTCATCAACACGGATCTATGTTTACTCCACTATCTATATCCGATAGCGCCCTTTTAACCGATTCCATATCCATTAACTCCAGATTCAAGTGCATATTGGACGTTCCGGCTTCCAACTCGCGCAGATTATCTGCACGGTCAGAAAATTCACTCATTTTGGAGCTAAAGTGGGACAACTCAAAAATGAGTAATTTTCTTTTTCAGCGATAGCGCTGGCCCAAGTGCGAAAATCTCATCAGTTTAAGTCGTATAATATTCTTGCTGATGTGAAGAATATTATACGGCCTAAATTGGTTGGATTTTTACACTTGCGCCAGCGCTATCGCTGGAAATGCAATTTACTCATTTTTGAGCTATTCCAGTTTAGCTCAGTTTTGTGTGAATCTTACTCATTTTAGAGTAACATTTTCTTAGCGTGTGTAGCTATTGTCAGCTGCATTGCGTAGTGGTGAATTTCGTTCTTGATTCTCGGATCGGTTACCGAAACTTGACAATACAGGGTGTCAGTGGTGAATATGAGATCCAAAAAGTTGTTGTTTTGGTTCGGCAGATCACACACTTGCATCAGCCCGGCCGACAGAAAACCGTCAACGATGGTGATTTCACTTGGGAAAGAAATCCGATCAGGTAAGAGAAAACATTATTTTCCATCACGAAAACGCTGATTCAATTTCAAATTCGGCAGGTTGAAATCGCCCACCACAACCACGATGTCATTCGGCAAAATCTTTCGATATGACGTAACATTATCAAAAAGTCCCAAGTAAAATACCCCAAACATATAATATTGCGCAAAACATTGAATGAAGTTATTACTTCGAAATCAGTAAAATAATTTGACAAAGTAAAGTTCCTGTACGCACGCACACATAAAGAGGAAGCTGTGTAAATCATCGCACAGATGGAGCTAGTGATTAAAAGGAGAACTTATTTGCCAAGAAAAATTGGAAAAGTTGTACATATAAGCTGGCACGTCGGTTTGTCGGTGCTTATTGTGCAGCTCTTTGGTCCACTAGGGCACTACGTACGCGAATCTAATTCGCAGCTGGACTTCCACTTTTGTACAGCGCCTAAATGTATTCTATTATTGTACTATATTGAACTAGTTGCTTTTTGCGTTGCTTCCGCTTTTACCCTATCATAGTAGAATGATGAGCAAGAGGGTGTTCATGTGTGGCTCTTGTTCCTATTCCAGTCCGATAGGGGGTCCATTATAAGTTGCCGTTCGCTGATGTCCAAGTATCCGGGTCCGTTCGAGCCATGGGCTCAGAAGTGGGTCAGTGTCAGCTGCTCTCAGGGGGAAAGAGCAACTGACGAAAGTGCCGGGGCTGGGATCGAACCGATGACCACCAGCTTATGAAGCTAACGTGTGACCATTTGTGCCACGGGCCCCGGCTTGAGATTCTTGCGTGATTTCTTTCAGTGGTACTAGCAGGATTTACTCCAAAAGGTCTTGCAGAAATTCACTCCTCTCAGTATTTTCCCAAAAATTCCTTTGAGATTCAGGATTTCCTTCAAGGTGCTTCTTATAATTTATCCACGGTTTCTTGACGGAGTTTTGTCATTCATCCATGTGTTTCTCCTGAAATATTTTGTAGCAATTTTCACAAGAGTTCCTTTAGACATTTCTTAGACTAGATTTATCCATCCGTTTTTTTCCAGATGTTCTTCTGGGAATATTATCAGAGACATTTCTTTGGGAATTCCTTAAAAAAAATCAACAGAAACTAAACTACAGATTTTTCTAGAAACTCCTTCAGTATTCCATTTGGAAATTCCTTCAGAAATACATTATAAAATTCCTCCAGGGATTTCCTAAGAAATAAATTTCTCCAGAGACAAATTAATTATTTCAAGGATTTCTTTAGGCATCTCAGCAGTATTTTTATTAAATGTTTCCATGATTTTGTATTTTTTTCAGCGCTATTTATTTATTAGATGCTGCTTTTGGTCTGTTTGAAAGTGAAGAAAATTATCAGAATGATAGGTGCTAGTGCTGCTACAAAATATAAAATGGAAGTTAATTATTTTCCAGACGAGTTTTGCAACAAACCTTGGAACATTTTGCAGTTATATAGCACTGATATTTTCAAGCCGGTACGGTAAAGGCTGGGTATGCTGCGCAATTCAGATCCCATTGTGATCCACTAGCCTCTGCCCAGCAACTCCTATCCCTACCTCCACGCGGTACCGGCCGGAAACTATGAGCAACCTTAGGGAAGATCGGGTAACCAACCCCGGTGGGAACTTTGGTCGTAGGCTGACAGGGAAGGGGGGGTTTGCTTCGGCAAACCTGAGCGTCTGTTCTCCAGGAGGAGCGGCTCACAACAGCGTCTGATCCCCATGTTAGGGGCGGCTGATCTACGTCCGAGTGCCAGGGAAGGACTCTAAGCTCAACTGTGCACTATGGTCCTCCGGAAAGTAGGGGGTTGGTGTCAGGCCCTACGAGCCAGCCGTAAAAAACCATTGTAACGGAAAATCAGCAACAGAATAATACGAACCGAGACCAACGGCAACGACCCCAGCGAACAAAAAGGACTTGCGATTGGAAACTCGGTACGTGGAACTGCCGATCTCTCAACTTCATTGGGAGCACCCGCATACTCGCCGATCTACTGAAGGACCGCGGGTTCGGCATCGTAGCGCTGCAGGAGGTGTGTTGGACAGGATCCATGGTGCGAACGTTTAGAGGTAATCATACCATCTACCAGAGCTGCGGCAACACACGCGAGCTGGGAACAGCTTTCATCGTGATGGGCGATATGCAGAGGCGCGTGATCGGTTGGTGGCCGATCGACGAAAGAATGTGCAGGTTGAGGATCAAGGGCCGATTCTTCAACTTCAGCATAATAAACGTGCACAGCCCACACTCCGGAAGTACTGATGATGACAAGGACGCATTTTACGCGCAGCTCGAACGCGAGTACGATCGCTGCCCAAGCCACGACGTCAAGATCATCATAGGAGATTTAAACGCTCAGGTAGGCCAGGAGGAGGAATTCAGACCGACGATTGGTAAGTTCAGCGCCCACCAGCATACGAACGAAAACGGCCTACGACTCATTGATTTCGCCGCCTCCAAAAATATGGCCATACGTAGCACCTTTTTCCAACACAGCCTCCCTTATCGTTACACCTGGAGATCACCACAGCAGGCGGAATCTCAAATCGACCACGTTCTGATTGACGGACGGCACTTCTCCGACATTATCGATGTCAGGACCTATCGTGGCGCCAACATCGACTCCGACCACTATCTGGTGATGGTCAAACTGCGCCCAAAACTCTCCGTCATCAACAATGTACGGTACCGGCGACCGCCACGGTACAACCTAGAGCGACTGAAGCAACCGGATCTCGCCTCAGCATACGCGCTGAATCTCGAGGCCGCGTTGCCAGACGAGGGCGAGCTCGATGAGGCCCCTCTTGAGGACTGCTGGAGAACAGTGAAAGCAGCCATCAACGACGCAGCCGAGAGCACCATCGGGTACGTGGAACGGAATCGACGGAACGAATGGTTCGACGAAGAGTGCAGAACGGTTTTGGAGGAGAAGAACGCAGCGAGGGCGGTAATGCTGCAGCAAGGGACTCGACAGAACGTGGAACGATACAAACAGAAGCGGAAACAGCAGACACGCCTCTTTCGGGAGAAAAAGCGCCGCCTGGAAGAAGCGGAGTGTGAAGAAATGGAACTGCTGTGCCGTTCCCAAGAAACACGGAAGTTCTATCAGAAGCTCAACGCATCCCGCAACGGCTTCGTGCCGCGAGCCGATATATGCAGGGATAAAGACGGAGGCCTCTTGACGGACGAACGTGAGGTGATCGAAAGGTGGAAGCAGCACTTCGATCAGCACCTGAACGGCGTGGAGAACGTAGGCACGGGAGCCCACGGCAACGGAAGAAACGACGACGCCAGTGCAGCGGAGGACGGAAATGAACCAACTCCCACGCTGAGGGAAGTTAAGGATGCCATTCACCAGCTCAAAACCAACAAAGCAGCTGGTAAGGATGGTATCGCAGCTGAACTCTTCAAGATGGGCCCAGAAAAGTTGGCCACCTGTCTGCATCGGCTCATAGTCAGGATCTGGGAAACCGAACAGCTACCGGAGGAGTGGAAGGAAGGGGTAATCTGCCCCATTCACAAGAAAGGCGACCATTTGGAATGTGAGAACTTCAGGGCGATCACTATTTTGAATGCTGCCTACAAAGTGCTATCCCAGATCATCTTCCGTCGTCTGTCACCTAAAACAAATGAGTTCGTGGGAAGTTATCAAGCCGGCTTCATCGACGGCCGGTCGACAACGGACCAGATCTTTACTGTACGGCAAATCCTCCAGAAATGCCGTGAATACCAGGTCCCAACGCATCACCTGTTCATCGACTTCAAAGCGGCATACGACAGTATCGACCGCGCAGAGCTATGGAGAATCATGGACGAAAACGGCTTTCCTGGGAAGCTGACTAGACTGATTAAAGCAACGATGGACGGTGTGCAAAACTGCGTAAGGGTTTCGGGTGAACTATCCAGTTCATTCGTATCTCGCCGGGGACTGCGACAAGGTGACGGACTCTCATGTCTACTCTTCAACATCGCTCTGGAAGGTGTGATGCGACGAGCCGGGCTCAACAGCCGGGGAACGATTTTCACAAAATCCGGTCAATTTGTGTGCTTTGCGGACGACATGGACATTATCGCTAGAACATTTGGAACGGTGGCAGAACTGTACACCCGCCTGAAACGCGAAGCAGCAAAGGTCGGACTGGTGGTGAATGCCTCAAAAACAAAGTACATGCTGGTAGGCGGAACCGAAAACGACCGGATCCGTCTGGGTAGTAATGTTACGATAGACGGGGATACTTTCGAGGTGGTGGAGGAATTCGTCTACCTCGGATCCTTACTGACGGCTGACAACAACGTGAGCCGTGAAATTCGGAGGCGCATCATCAGCGGAAGTCGGGCCTACTACGGGCTCCAGAAGAAACTGCGGTCGAAAAAGATTCACCCACGCACCAAATGCACCATGTACAAAACGCTAATAAGACCGGTGATCCTCTACGGGCACGAGACATGGACCATGCTCGAGGAGGACCTACAAGCACTCGGAGTTTTCGAGCGACGCGTGCTAAGAACGATCTTCGGCGGTGTGCAGGAGAACGGCGTGTGGCGGAGAAGGATGAACCACGAGCTCGCTGCACTTTACGGCGAACCCAGCATCCAGAAGGTGGCCAAAGCCGGAAGGATACGGTGGGCAGGGCATGTTGCAAGAATGCCGGACAACAACCCTGCAAAGCTGGTGTTTGCAACTGATCCGGTTGGCACAAGAAGGCGTGGAGCGCAGAGAGCACGATGGGCGGACCAGGTGGAGCGTGACTTGGCGAGCATTGGGCGCGACCGAGGATGGAGAGCGGCAGCCACGAACCGTGTATTATGGAGAAATATTGTTGATTCAGTTTTATCTTGAATTTGATGTAATACTAAATAAATGAAATGAATTTTCAAGCCGAGTGTAACCAGAAATCTACACATAAGAATACAAATAAAAAAGGATTCTTGCATAGAAGACGGCATTGAACGATTGAATGCGACACGTCCAACTAATACTCCAAAACGATCAAGACAAGTTCTTCCAGTAAAAAAGCTGAACTGGATTTGAAGATTGTTGTTGCACCCATCCACAAAAGACGGAGCAGAAAATCGTATCCTTATTTTCAGGAATTTCCTAAAGATATTT
>NC_085137.1:177229588-177310065 GCF_035046485.1 Aedes albopictus | reverse complement strand
ACCATATAAGCAAGATAACTAAATTGGTACCGAAAGGGAGATCACTGAATGAGCTTACCTTTGTGTCATTCAAAGTTGGCCTGGAATTGCAGCATAGGGACGTTGCTCTATCTCGTTCATCGTGGCAGAAGGGAATAATCTTCCGCCAATTTGACTTCAGTCACTCCGGAACAACTCGTCAAATTTTTCGTTTCGAGCCTTCGCCAGGAGATAGTCAGGCACAATAACAATCTGCATCGTACCGAAAACACTTTTCCCATCAATGAACGACCAAGTACACACTCGCGTAACACACTGCATATGTCTATTCCTCCGTACTCGCGCAACCCAACATCCAAACTCGAAACTCTCGCACTGTACTACCAAAATGTTCGCGGACTCCGAACCAAAACAAACAACTTGTTCTTAGCGCTATCCGACAGTGATTACGATATCATTGCATTCACTGAAACCTGGCTGCACAACGATATCAAAAACTCCGAACTCACACACAGCTATACGATCTACCGGTGTGATAGAAATGCAAACAACAGTTGTTTTGAACGAGGTGGCGGAGTATTGGTTGGTGTGAGAAATAGCATGAAAAGTACGTCTATTAGTCTGGCCGATTGCGAGTGCGAACGACTGGAGCAGATCATCGTCCGGATTACTTTGCCCGACTTTGAACTGTATGTTTGTGTCATATACCTACCACCCAACACCGAGCCTATTCTGTATGAACAGCATTCTGCTTGTGTTCAACATCTGTCTGATCTTGCTGGTGATCGCGGTCGCGTATTAGTTGTTGGCGATTACAACCTTCTTCGCTTACGTTGGGTGTATGAAGATGAAATTAACTCTTTCTTGCCAATTAATGCTTCATCAGAGCAAGAGGTAGCTTTGGTCGAATCTGTAATTGGATGCGGCCTTCATCAAATTAATGATTTGACAAACGCAAGTGAAAATCTTCTCGATCTGGTGTTCATTAATGAGGAAAAGTATGTTGAGCTTCTGGAGCCACCGCTACCTTTGATGAAAGTTGACGTCTGCCACAAGCCTTTCGTACTGAAATTTGACATCGATTACAAGTGCGATCTACCGATCACCGACTACGCTATATTGGAATCGTCTGATTTCGACTTCAACCAGTGTGACTTTGAATCGCTTAATGCAACAATTTTCAACGTTAATTGGGACGAGTGTCTAAATGGACGTAACCATAGGCGCCAACTTAGGGGGGGCAAGCATAGTTTTGCCCCCCCCAATATTTGACGATTTTTCGATTTTCCCATACAAAAAATCAGAAAAACCCGGCTTTGCCCCCCCAATAATTTGACCAAGTTGGCGCGTCTGGACGTAACATCAACGACGCTGTTTCGCAGTTTTAGAAAATGTATTCGATCCTGAGCAACGCTGTTCCGCTGAAGAAAAGCCATCGAGGTCATGGGAAAAGGCAACCTTGGTGGACTCCTGAGCTACGGCACCTACGTAACCGTTTACGCAAGGCAAGGAAGAGATATTTTCGTTCACGTGATGAGCAGCGAAAAGTTGAGCTGCGTGACTTAGAGAGCGAATACAACTCTTTGCATGCGCGACACTTCAGCTGTTACATTCGTCGTACGGAAGAATCAATCAAGCAGGACCCCAAATCGTTTTGGTCGTTTGTGAACGGTTGCAAGCAGACGAACAGAATCCCCCAACGCGTACATTACAACGATGTGGAAGCTGACACTCCCCTCGGCAGGGCGAACTTGTTCTCATCCTTCTTTCGAAGTGTGCTAAGTAATAACCGATCACCTTCGTCAGATGTGTATTTGGACAGTTTACCCCGGTATGAATTCAACGCTCGACCTTTCAACTTTTCTCCGGAGAATGTGCTGATCAAGCTGCAACGGCTAGATGGCTCAAAAGGCGCTGGGCCTGATCGACTGTCGCCACTCTTCATCAAAAACTGTGCTGATTCGCTTGCAGTTCCCGCCACCATTCTCTTCAATCGCTCGATTTCTGAAGGTGTTTTTCCGAGTGCATGGAAAGCCGCTGCCATTACTGCTATACATAAGTCAGGAAGTATACACAATGTTGAGAACTATCGTGGCATCTCCATACTGAGCTGCTTGCCGAAAGTTTTTGAGAGCCTCGTTCACGACTCGCTTTATCCCCATGTGCATCACGTTATCTCCGAGTTTCAGCATGGATTTGTGCGGAAACGGTCTACTTCTACAAATCTAATGACGTATGTTCCTTCGTTATTGGATGCCATGGAAAAACGCCAACAAGTGGATGCCATTTATATCGACTTTACAAAAGCCTTCGACCGAGTGCCTCATTCATTGGCAGTGAATAAATTGGATAGAATGGGCCTTCCTCAATGGTTGACTCGGTGGGTATCCTCATATCTCACTGAGCGCAGTGCATACGTACGTCTAGATGGATTAAAATCGGACCCGTTCGAAATTACGTCTGGTGTACCGCAGGGGAGTCATCTAGGCCCCTTATTGTTTGTACTGTTCGTTAATGATCTCTGCCAAATGATCAAATCTCCCAAGCTAATGTTTGCCGATGATTTGAAATTTTTTCGAGTAATTTCATCATTAGTTGATTGTTGCGCTATTCAAAGCGACATTGGCGTTCTGCAGAACTGGTGTACGCTAAACGGAATGGAAGTGAACATTCGCAAATGTAATGTGATTACGTTCAGTCGCACTCACAACCAAACTATGTTCCAGTATAAAATGTCAGACAACACAATAACTAGAGTCAACACTGTCAGAGATCTCGGTGTGTTACTTGACCACAAGCTCAATTTTGCTGAACAGGTAGCTTCAACAACCGCTAAGGCATACGCTATGCTCGGATTCATCAAACGAAATGCTAAACAGTTTGAAGATGTATATTGCCTGAAAACACTGTATTGCGCGCTGGTGCGCAGTATACTGGAATATGGTGTGCTGGTGTGGGCGCCTTATCATGCAGTACAGTGCAATTGGATGGAGCGAATCCAGCGGAATTTCCTGCGGTTTGCACTTCGGCGGTTACCATGGAACGATCCTTTAAGACTGCCGCCACACGAGCATCGCTGCGCGTTAGTGCACCTGCCGACCTTAGCGGATAGAAGGATACTACTGCAACGCCTTTTCATTTTCGACATTTTGCAAAATAACATCGACTGTTCAGATTTGCTTGGCAAAATCCAGTTCAACGCCCCTTTCCGATCAACGAGACGAGCTGATTTTCTTCGTTTACCGAGGCACCGCACCCTATATGGACAGAATAATCCCTTTGATGTTTGTTGTCGTCGTTTCAACGAAGTGTTTGTCTATTTTGATTTTGATATGTCGAGGAATTTGTTTAGAAATAAGATTAGCTAATAAGTTTTAATCTGTCTGTACGATAAAATCGAAGACGAGTATAAATAAATAAATAAATAAATAAATCGGCGTCGCTCAAAAATGTGTGATTAAAAACAAATTTAATGATTGTCACCCTAATAAAGCTGAAAAATATAAGAGTTTTGTATGTTTTACATATTTTGCGTATTTTCCAGAAAACGTTATTTTATTTTTATCAAACATACCATGGATATTTTTATTATACTTCTAGCTTCTATAACGTTTCCTTTTTTTTCATTCCAGGAATGGCCACTGCAAATCAAATACGTACAACTGAGAGATGCTGGTCTATACGAGTGCCAGGTCTCGACTCATCCTCCTACATCAATATTTGTCCAATTAGATGTGGTCGGTAAGTAACCATCAAACCATGCCACAACAATAGCATAGTAAAAATTCATTGTCTCCAAACGCATTTGTTTTCGATTGCAGAGGCCAAAGCGGAAATATTCGGGCCATCGGATAAATACCTGAAGCCTGGTTCGACGCTACGGCTCACCTGTCGAGTGGTGCAAAGCAACGAACCTCCGTTGTATATCTTTTGGTACCACAACAACCGCATGATCAACTACGATGTCCACCTGGGGGTGAATGTGTCCACCGAAGCCGGTAAGTGTAGCTCGTCCTCTTGCGAGTCATTGCATTGGAACGAGAGCAAAGTTTTAACATGATTCTCGGTTTTTCTCCACGTCCTGCAGATAACCGCTTCTCGGAACTGGTGATAACGCACTCCAACACTCTCAACTCGGGAAATTATTCCTGCGTGTCAAACAATGCAGTGGCAGCTTCCACCTATGTGCACATTTTGAACGGTAAGTGATTTTTAAATTGATCGGGATCGAATGTACACTCCCGTGCAAAAGTTTGGGGTCACCACCTCAAAAACATGGAAATGTTTTTCGGTCATATCTCAGTCATCTTTCAATTAATCCACTCGATCTTAGACTCTATCGAAAGATAAAGAGTTAGATTTGATTCGTAGGTACTTTTCACCAATTTCATATGAATTTATTACAGTTGAATCTCTACATCTCGATATCCAAGGGACCATCGAGATAGGGAGAGATCGAACTGAAGAACCTATTTGTAATGCACACTAGATTGGAAAATCGTCCGTAACTAAGAAAAACCGTCAACAAACAGATGTCACTTCGCCTTCCCTGAATGTTTTGCATCTAAAAAACTGGATCTAGCAACCTGTAAAAACGGGAATATCGACATATGGAGAGAAAATCTAGAACAAAAACGAGCGAGATCGCATCGAGATGGAGAGATATCGAGATAAGGAGATATCGACATGTAGAGAGGTAAAATGTATGCAGAATGAAGGGACCGACCAAACCATCGAGATAGGGAAAGATATCGAGATGTAGAACATCGACATGTGGAGAGTCGACTGTAGTACAAAAAGTTTACCTAAACTTACATGTTTTTCCTAAATCTGTACGAAAAATTGTTTTCCGTGTAATCCAAAATTGGGTCGACCAAATTTTAAAATTAAAGTTGCATTAGAATTCTATTTCTATCCTCTTTGGGAGCTATTCATTAGATTTTAGCGAAAAAAATCATAACATAATTTAAATGATCGAGTTAGGTTTACAAGTCACCGTGCAAAAGTTTGGGGTCACCTTCCAAATGAAGTATGAGTCGGATTTTTATTCAAATCGTCATTTTTTTGTGTAACTCCAATTCCTTCTATGATAGTTGAATGGCAAGACACAGAAATGCTTATGAATTGTTCATAAACTAAGTTCTAGACTAAGTTAAGATAGAAAATGGTATATAAAATCCATACTGAATCAGCTAAGTTCGTTTTATAAAGTGCGAAAGAGGATAAAAGTGAGATTAAAATGACTAATTCGTGATTTCTACTCTATAAAACTGTAAGCGTTAAAAGCACAAATACACCATTACCCCGAAAACCATTAAGAGATATGTCATTTCTCCGAATGTACTAATGCATTCGAGATTTTGGGTTTTGATGCAAAGCAAAGGGATAACTTTTTGATGAAAATGCCATTTAAATTAAAATATGTAACATTCCTGAAACTTATGGATTTTGGGGTAATGGTATGTTTGTGGTTATATCACTTACAGTTATGTAGGGTAGAATGCACGAATCAGCGATTTTTATTTCACTTCCATCCTCTTTCGCCCTTTATATAACGTACTTAGCTGATTTAGTATGGATTTTATATACCATTTTCTACCTTAACTTAGTCTAGAACTTAGTTTATGAACATTTCATAATCATTTATGTGTCTTGCCATTCCACTATCAAAAAAATAATTGAAGTTGCACCAACAAAAATTACGATTTCAACAAAAATACGACTCAGACTTCATTTGGAAGGTGACCCCAAACTTTTGCACGATGCAGCATCCTAAGGGGTGACCCCAAACTTTTGCACGGTGACTTGTAAACCTAACTCGATAATTTAAATTATGTTATGAATTTTTCCGCTAAAATCTAATGAATGGCTCTCAAAGAGGATAGAAATAGGGTTCTAATGCAACTTTAATTTTAAAATTTGGTCAACCCAATTTGAAGTTACACGGAAAACAATTTTTCGTACAGATTTAGGAAAAACATGTAAGTTTAGGTAAACTTTTTATACTAAAAATGGCATATAAAATTTGTGAATAGTACCTACGAATCAAATCTAACTCTTTGTCTTTCAATAGAGTCTGAGAACGACTGGACTAAATGAAAGATGACTGAGATATGACCAAAAAACATTTTCATGTTTTTGAGGGGGTGACCTCAAACTTTTGCACGGGAGTGTAAAAAGGTAATAATTAAGGATGCCTAAACGTGAAAGATTTCAGCCTTTGACGTCCAAACAAATCAATGGGAGTTCTCACAAGGGCTCAAAACATCGAAAAAGAGTTTCTTCTTCAAAAATATCTAGTAATTGAATCATTTTTTCTAGTTTTTTTTTTTTTTTACTTTTCGACATTTGCCCTTTTGCTATTCGTCCTTTTGTAATAATTCCCGACCAGTGAAGAGAATTGTCAGACAAAAGAGGCACAAAATAAGCAACAAAGAAGACGCGGCGATTACTCTTTATCCCAACTGGTAACAGATAATGACATGATCTCGAAAATTTTTGTTGCAGACAAAACGGAACCGGAATTTGTTGCGTACTTTTCAACTCGTGAATAATCAATTATTACCAACCCAAAATCCAAACATTTTGATGATAAATCTTCAGCAGCGTTGCAGTGTTTACCGACTCGAAGTTACCGCTCGAAAATCACAATGCAAGGCTTAAAAATCTCTAAACTCGTGGTACACTATCTTTGTCCTATTCTGTTCAAGTTGTGACAAACCTATGTCGCATTGGGTAGAATGTCGCAACAAATGCAGGTTGCGACATTGTCGTTATTGTTGCGCCATGGTTGAATTTTGAATCACTGGCCTCGGACGTTATGATCCGGGCCCCAAAAAAGCAAAGGAATATTCATCTAATGTATGGGGGCACTCATTAAGTACGTCACGATTAGAGGGGGAGGGAGGGGGTGATTTCTCAGAAGTGTGACAAGAAATGTATTTAGTATGGGAAAAACCCGTACGAAGGGGAAGGGGGGGGGGGGGTATGGTTAAAAAATGTGCTAAGCCGTACCAAAGACATTTTTTTGAAAAATTGAGTTTTATTAACCATTGGATGAACAAAATGATGATTTTCATGCCATGTTAAAATCCGATTATTCTGACAGCTCTTCGGGGAGTAAATTCAACATTTCTGTTTGGCAGAACATGAAAAAAATGCATCAGAGTGAACGGTTACTAAGAATCAGCGAAATATTTCAGCTTTAGTCCAGATGCGAAACATTTCAGATTTTCCTCATTCTCGTCAGATTTCTATCTTCTTACCAACTCATGGTAACCAACTGTTACAGAATTGAACACGTTATTAGAAATATACGTGTTGGAGGATTCAATAATGTTTCGATGGCGCTGATCGCCTTTTTCACAAATCACATTCAACCAGACCGAATCAAATCCACTGTATTTTTAAATCCATTTGTTTCTCAACAACATAAAAATCAGCTGATTTTGAATACTTGCATTATGTCGATAGACCTCATACTGATAATTTAACACAGAAGCCGTGATTGAACAAGAAGGCTAATTAGAATAATAATGCTTGAACAATAACCAAACACTTGGTTCGTTTTGGCTGATCGTATAAAATAGAGTTTTAACCAAAACCATCCTTGAGAAGAACGTTTAGAACTTGATTCAGACTTAACGACCGAACTTCCACTACGTAAAATGACTTAGAGATAACGCGCTGATTATCACTTAGAGCACCTTTTCCGGTGCGCGACTAAGCTAAATTACATAGCGCCAGGCTTGGAAAGCGTCAGCGTCACCACGAGTCGTCACGCGATTTTTACAGAAGTGCCTCTCTCAATGTCATCGAATCGGGAGCCGATGACCAAGAGAGTCTAACAATATTCGCTCATTTTTCGGTCATGACGGAGCGTGACATGGTTGTAAACAAGGCAACTACTAGCACATCGATGGACTTTGTTATTGTTTGAATCTTTTAAATCATGAATTTATGTCCTCCCTATCTATTAAATACAACAACTAGCCCAAATTTGCTTGGACCATGTGAAAATTTTAATTCCAAAACAATATGGAAGTTTTCGTCATGACGCTTGATTATTGCGCAATGACATGACGAAGTGTGCGAGTGCTCATTTCATTTTGTGACGATGAAAAGGCCTAGGGTAAAAGGGTATAATGCGCCCCACCGGGGCAAAACGCCCCTCTTCATTTTCTAGAGATTCAAGCGCTTTTCACATGCGTGATCGATAAGAAATCTTAAATATTGAAGAATTATTGCCATCAAGCTGGTCCGTTAGTGGATTGGTACAAAAAAGCAATAAAAATATCAAAATTCGATTTCAGAGGCTTTTGGCGTAATATTTTACCTCTTGTGAGCTGACTTCATTGTCGAACGAAGCTAGTTCTGTTCGCTTGTGTTACTTTGCAACTTTTATGCAGTTAAACACTTGTTGAAAGACCCTTCTAGGATAAGCATGTGGTGGAATTATCCTCTGGGACAGTTTTATCACGGGGCTGGACGTTTTTCTTTTGATGGGGCGTATTGCCCCGTTTGTTTTGAAAAGGCAAATTTTGGAACGTTTTCGAAAAACGTTTCAAAGCTTCCATAGCCACCTCTCCAAAGGCAAAGTTCGCATGCAACACTTCACTAACTTTAGTAACAAAGATTTGCAGTGAACAATAGATGGAATAAGGCGCCAGTTTCAGATATATTGCCATTTCTGCTTAGGGGGGGCATATTATACCTGTTTACCCTACTTGTTCATCGTCATGGGATGGTCACGACCAATAACAGGACTGCATAGCGCAGTATAATAACGCTATACCGTTTCGGGGGCTACTAACCGAGCGAGTAAAATAGCAGCAACCCGTGCTGAGGAGAATATCAAATTAATAATTACGGAATCACACAACTTGTTTTTATATCTTGTTTGTTATCATTTTCTTATTAAGACATTACCTTTCCATAACATATTTTGTTTGACAATCTTATTTTGTTATGATCAAGGTATTGGTATACATCCGTTAAATAACATTCCAATAATATGTTTTATTGCAGGCCAAGCTAATTTATTATTAGGGGGATTCACTTAACAGCGTAAACCTATTAAACTGATTTAACGTCGCGATCACCAAAGCAATCTTTAATTGTTTCATTCGCAAAATCATGAAACATTTCAAATAAGCAGAGAATCATGGCTTACGCAGCAATTTAATCTGTTTAGTTAGTACCCCTATTATATTATTGAGAGTGTATAAATATTTTATCAACAATAGCACAACAATAACAAATTTTGAAATTCACATCATTCGAGAACACCGTTGTTTATAGCATTGCGTGATGAGGAGCGTGTGGCTATTCTCTCATCAGTACCTCTTTTTTTTCGGGCATTACATTTTAGCTGATACAGAGCCAACTTCTCAGCTTGGGAGTTTTAGTACTTGGGCAATTATGACCAGATTTTCTGTCCCTCGTATTGAATGACAAATATAGGGTACTTCAAGCACTCGATGTAACGTAATTTTCTATGTTATATACTTATTACTTATATTACTTTTATTACTTGTTATATACTTTACTTATTTCTTATATTACTTTGTTACTTACTTTGTTATGAGTTTGATATTACAACTAAATTTGCCCATGAATTATTATCAATAACCTTTAAAGTTAAAAATTTGCTTTCTAAATATTTTGAAAATGAACAATTATTAAGCTGTTATTGAAACTAACAAAATATGTTATTGAATTAGTGCTCCAGGAATATTTTTTTGTTATGCAATTTATCGCTTATGACAGGCAAGTTCATAACAAGGTCGATTTTTGCGTGACATAATTTGTGTATCACCCCTAACATGTTATGTTAATAACACAAAAATATTTGATTTTGTTACTCAGTTATTTTGCCAAAGTAACACATTTTCTTATGCTTTTGTTATTCCCTTTGGCTCGGGAAGGCTTTCGGGAAACATCGAGCGCACAAATTTAGGCACCCGATAGTTGCGCGGGAAACGATTACTATTTTATTTTTATCAAAAGTTCTGTGCTGTTTTTATTTGTTTGTTTCGAACAAAACGCACCGGTGGCCTGCAACAAATTTTGTAAACACTTGCAATCAGGGAAAATCTGCTGGGAAATCGCGTTTTTTTTTTTCAATCACAAACAAGAGCAAGGACATCACCGTTGGAAAGCTTCACGAGGTGTACAATACGATCTGTGCCCAACGATCCTCTTAGTGGACGAAACCGAGTTCAGCAATATCTACAGCAGTCTCTGATTCATGATTCATACCAAGGACCTCTGGAGGAAAGGTTTTGCACAATAAAAATGTTTGAAGATTTCAGAAAATTCTTAGATTATTTTTATGTTACAAATGTGAAAGTATCAGGAAATTCTGAGATTATTTTTGGTTACTTTTTCATGCCAAGGACTTCTGAGGGAGTTTTAACATAATAAAAATATTTGAGTATCTTCCAAAATTTCCTGTGAGATTCTAGAATTCTTTTTCTCTACGGATTCCCTCCGGAATCGAGGTTCATCAAGGATTTTTTCCGCTAATTCTTCAGGAATCCCTTAAAAAAATTTTCAAGGAATTCGTTGCGAGATTCCTTAAGGAAATCCTTCTGGGATTAATCCAGGCAATCATTCAGGGCTTCCTCCAAGAATTCCTACGTTGATTCCTACGGTGTTTCCTTTAGGAATTCCTCTAGTGATTTCTCCGGGAATTCCTCCAGCGATTGCTCCGGGAATTCCTCCAGATTTTCCTCCAAGAATTCTTCCGGGGTTTCTCCAGGAATTCCTCCGAGGATTCCTCCAGACATTCTTCCGGGGATTCCTCAAAGAATTCCACCGGGTACTTCACCAAGAATTCTTCCGGAAATTTCTCCAAATTTTTTCCCGAAAACTCCTCCAAGAATTCATCCGGGGATTCCTCCAGAAATGCGTCTCCGAGGATTCGATCAAAAAACGATCAAAAACGATCAAATTTGACTATACATGTCAATGGTTGCTACTCCGTGATTGATCTGAGCTGGTTCCAATTGCACTGAGATCCAAATGAATAAGGGCTGGGACACTCCACTTATTCTCAAAGTGCAATTTAAGCAGCTCATACATTTTGGATCAATAACGGCGCTGGCCACGTCCTTATAGTCAGTTGGGAAGGGATTCCTCCAGAAATGCGTCTCCGAGGATTCCTCCAAAAACTCCTCCGGGAATTTCTCCAGGGATTCCTCAAGATATTCCTGTGGGGATTCCTACGGGGCTTCTTCTAGGAATTTCTCCGGGAATTTCTTCAGGAATTCTTCCGAAGATTCCTTTGGGGATTCCTCCGATGATTCCTTCACAAATTCCTGCGGGGATTCCTCAAGGAATTCTTCCGGGTACTCCACCAAGAATTCTTCCATGAATTCGTCCAGGAATTCCTTCAGAAATTCCTCCATATTTTCCTCCAGAAATTCCTCCAGGAATTCATCCGAGGAATTGCGTTCGAGCATTCCTCCAGAAAGTCCCCCGGGAATTTCTCCAGGGATTCCTCAAGGAATTCCGCAGGGGAATCCTACGGAGTTTCTTCTAGGAATTCCTCCGGGATTTTTTTCAGGAATTCCTCCCAGGATTCTTCCAGGAATTCCTCCATGGATTTCTCCAGAAATTCTTCCGAGGATTTCTCCAGGAATTCCTCCGAGGATTTCTTCAGGAATTCCTCTGGGAATTCCTCCGGGTATTCATCCGGAAATTGCTCCGGGAATTCCTCTGGGAATTACTCTGGAAATTCCTCCGGGAATTCCTCAGAGAATTCTTCCGGGAATTCCTTCAGAAATTTCTCCAAATTTTCCTCCAGGAATTCATCTGGGGATTCCTCCAAACATGCGTCCGAGGGGCAATCCATAAACCACGTGGTCATGTTAGGGGGGGGGGGGGGATTGTTCGTCCAAAAACCAAAGTCCTTTTTTTTTTTTTATATGAAGGAATAACCACGCGAGGGGGTGGGGGGGGGGGGGGTTGGAATCTCCCAAAAACTGACCACGTGGTTTATGATCAGCCTCCGAGGATTCTTCCACAAATTCCTCAGGGAATTTCTCCAGGAATTCCTCAAGGAACTTCTCTGGGAATTACTCCGGAAATTCTTAGAGAATTCCTTAGGGAATTTCTCCGGGTATTTCTCTGGAAATTTCTCTGGGAATTCCTCTGTGAATTCCTGTGGGATTTCTTCCGGGAATTCCTCTTGGAATTCCTCCGGGAATTCCTCCAGGAATTACTCTGGGAAATTCTTCGGGAATTTTCCGGAAATTCCTCAAGGAATTGATTCCGGAATTCCGGAATTCTGGAAGAATCCTCGGAGGAACTCCTGGAGGAATCCCCAGAGGAATTCCTGGAGGAATCCCTGAAGGAATTCCTGGAGGATTCTCCGGAGAAACTTCTGGAGGAATCACCTGAGGAACTCCTGGAGGAATCCCCGTAGGAATTCCTGGAGGAATCCCCGAAGGAATTCCTGGAGGAATCCCCGAAGGAATTCCTGGAGGAATCCCCGGAGGAACTTCTGAAGGAATTCTCGGAGGAATTCCATGAGGAATTCTCGAAGGAATTTCTGAAGGAATCCCTTGAGGAATTTCTGAAGGAATCCCTGGAGGAATTTATGAAGGAATCACCGGAGGAATTTCTGATGGAATTTCTGGAGACGTCCCCGGAGAAATTCCATGAGAAATCCCCAAAAGAAATCCTGGTAAAACCCTGCAGGAATTCCTGAATGAATCCCCGGAGAAATTCTTGGAGAAATCCCCGGAGGAATCCCGAAAAGAAATCCCATTAGAAATTTTAGTAGAAAACCCGGAAGGAATTCCTGCAGAAATCCCGGAAGAAATTTCTGGGGAAATCCGGAACTCCAGGAGCAATCCTAGTGCATATTCCTGGAGGATACTCAGTAATAGTTTATGCTAGAAATTCAAAGGGAATTTATAGAAAATCCCTAAAGGCATATCAGGAGACATCTCTGAAGGAATCCCAGTAGAAATCAATGAAATAATCGCGGGAGGAATGCCTTGCGAAATTCCAGAATACAAACCCTGAAAGAATGCTTGAAAAAACATGTAGGAATCTCAAGAGAAATCCCTAAAGGAAACTTGGAAAGATGCAGAATCCCCGGCAAGACTCCAGAAAAGTATCAGTGGGGGATTCACTGGAGAAATCTCAAGAAAGATTTGCTGAATGAACGAAATTTAGGTGGAAAATCTCCGAATGAATTCAGAAATTTAGGAAGAGCCCCTGAAAGAATCAAGACAGAAATTTCTAGAGAAGAATCCTGAGGGGAATACCGGGAAGAATTCTCGGAAAAATCGTAGGACAAATCCCTACACTGTAGGCAAATATACTATATTAACAATATAGGTCACTCTAACGATTTTTTGGCGACACCTTTTTAGTGAATGTGGCGCCACCAAGCGTCAGAAGAGGTACTACTACACACTAAATGCATGCGCTATCCGAATGACGTTTATTCTGTCGAACTGTCATTGTATGGTGGGGATGCCCATTTCTTCTGAAATAATCGATTAAACATTAATCGATTTTTTTTTCAACTACTCAAATTAGAACGAATTTTATTCTCTCTTCTTGAACAACTTCTGGCGTGTATTATCGTCGCAGCACCAAATCGAAGTCGCGACTCGTGCGACATGCGAAGTTGCAGATGAGAAGTAAATTTGAACCGATAAACGTTCATAACAGACAAAAACACAGACGACCCAAATCGAGCCTTCCGCTCGGCTTTCCGTTAGCGAGTTATGAACGCTATTTTCTCCGGAAATTACACAAGAATTTCCTTGTGGGATCCCTTTAAGAATGCATCCTGGATTTTTTTCCTTGTTTTTTTTTCTCTAAGATTCCTCCTGAAGCTCTTGGGGGATTCCTCCAAGATTCCTCCCAGAAATTATTCTGGAATTATTTTAGGAACTCTTTTCGGGATTGCTCAGGGAAAGCGTTCCAGCGTTCCTCCTTTATCCCCCAACACTTTTTTTTATCTGGGATTACATATCTCCATGAATAAAACGCAATCAGTGAAGTACTAGATTTGTAGTATAATTATTTGTATAATGAGAAAGTTTTTTTTTATCTGTATTAACGAGATTTTTAGCCCTAGGCTAGTTCATCTCGGGGATAATGAGAAAGTAAATTCTCCGTTACTGCAATAAAATGGTTACTGCAATAATGGTAACAAAAAAGCAAGGATTTTATGACTGCTTGTGTGATTTGATGCTGTTTGAGCAAAACTTTGGGTAACTGTGTTGTTGTATTCTCATTTAATGCAACTTCAACAACATATTTTCCTAAAGTTTTGCTCAAGCAGCATTAAACTTGGCATTAAACTAGGCTAAGAATCATAATACCCATGAGTTTGCACCGTTTCAATGCAGAAACGGAGAGTTTAGCATCTCACCATACAAAAAAAAAACAACTCATTACTACAAATCTAGTATTCACATATTTCTTCTGTGAATCCCGGAAAAAAAATACTTCTGAAGACATTTCAAATTAATGGAAATCTCGGAAGGAATCACAAAAATAATTTCTGGAATATTTTTGATACTTCAAAGAGGTTCCCTCTGAAGGAATCCTGGAAAGATCGCTCGAAATATATCAATTAAATTGTTCATATAAAATCGCCCTGGAGATTTACAAAGTCACTTCGGAAATCTCTCCGAAATTTCAAAAGAAATTCCTTGAAAAATCCCAGAAGACTCGGTGGAAATCCTTAAAAGACGAAGTGAATTCCAGAAGGAACTTTTGGAGGAATACTGATAGAAATCCCGGTTGAAATTCCCAGGAGGAATTTTTGAAGGAATTCTTGGATAAATCCAAACGTTCTTGGAAAATTTTGTAGGAATTCCAGAAGGAACTTCTGGGGGTATTCGTAGAAAAAAACTCTTGAGGGAATTGTTGAAGGAGCTGAGCTTCTGCAGGAATCCAAGAAAATCTTCAAGAAACTCCCATTAGGAAATCCTATAAGGAACTTCTTGACGAATCCTAGAAGAGAATTCTTGAGGATTCCTAGAATTGATTCTTGAAGGAACATCAGAAGAGAAATTGCTGGAGTAATTTCAGTAGGAACTCCTGGGGGTTCCTCGAAGGAAGCTCTGGAGAAATTTAAGAAAAAAAAACTTTGAATCAATCTCTGAAGACACTCATGGAGGAATTTCAAAAAGAGCTCCTGAATGAATCACAGAAAAAAACTAGAAGGAAACCAAGGGGAATGACATATCCTTTTCTAATCGGAAAATCCGCATATATTCGTTCCTAACCGTCGCTAACCGCTGCTAACTGAGCCGCAGGTGCAGTTAGACGCGATTAACGACGGTTAGCAACGGATTTTTCCGGTTAGCAAAGGTAAAGAGAAAACTGAGAAGGAACTTCCGTTGGAAAATCAGAAGGAATTCAGAAAGGAAAGGAATCTGAAGGAATGCCTGACTAAATTTATGGAGGATTATCACTCTGCAGCAGGCGAATTTGCTAGAATATTTTTACTAACTGAAGTTCACCCAGAAGCCCATGACTGTATATTTAAATATAATGAGCTTTGCAAGGATTTCGCGACGATCGTGTAAATGTTCAATCTATGGCAGCACAATGTTCACACATCCAACAACAAAGGATTAGTCCGGAATGAAACAACCAGTATTCGAATAAACTCACAGTTCACTTCGGAAGAACAACGAAATTAATCGAAATTAAATTTGACGGGTTCTATTCTCAGGTCCGGTCCCGGAGCTCATTTTTTTGTGAGCACGAAACGCTCAAACGTTGAAATTTCGTACATCTGTCCATTAGCTTATGCACCCTTGAATTCAATGTCTTGAACTCTGCCACAAGAAATTTGACCTGCATTTGGTAGGTGATCTTCCGGATTTTTGTAAGCTATCCAATCCGATGTATGTATGTCAGCGTGCACATTAAGAAAGATGATATTAAAAGTCATTGTCAAAGGAAAATAGCAACCATCAGGGCAAAATATAAATTAATTTTGAGGGTGAAAATTTTAAATTTCGAAGTGAAACGATTTCGGTGATGTTACAACGAGGGAGCATTCAATTTTTTCTACAGATGTTCACCACAAAAACGTAAATTACAGTGCGCAATTGCAACAAATCAACTCGGTGTGTTCAAAGCACTTATTAAGCATAAACCAAAGGAATAGTGCGCTGAAGACATCAACTGGATTTGATGCAATCGCGCACTTTTATTAACGTTTTTGCACTTATAAAGATCGAGTGCGCAGTCCAGTCGTGAACTAAATGCGCAATATTATTTTGTTTGTGTATATTGTAAATCGATTATTTATTAATCGATTATTTTGGTACAAAAAACTTTGACACCCCTAACATCTTTTTTTCTGAAATGTCACCTTGCACGGTAAACAAAAATTGATCAAAATACAATTATTGACTTTTTCTGACAACAGGTGGTGCTGTAATCATTCGTAAACGGCGTCTCCATGTCGTTGTATGTGAAAACACGAAGTGACCTATATTGTTAATATAGTATATTTGCTGTAGGGCCTACAGGATACAAACTAAAACTTATTAGGAATCCTAAGAGAATCCCAAAGACCATTATCGGGAGTATTAGCTGAATATTTACATAGATGAATCTCAGCGAGAGATCTTATATGTAAGCTTACGTATCCGTGATATGTTTAACTGGATATCTTTGATGTCACTTATACACTTAAGAAACTGTAATTCAACAAGCTCTGCTTGTTGGGTTGGGACCTTATTTTTGCATCTTTTTACTTTGACGAGATATTAGAAACATAAGTTTATTTTCATATCAATGTCACAGACAAACAAACGTAACACTTGCGAAATTTTCATCGACCACGCTTTTAACGATCATTTTAAATTTTCATAGTTGTGGCTTTCACAACCAGAGGCGCGCGCATCGTTTTTCTATGCGTTTGACGTTTCACAATAGCGCCTTCTGTTGATGATATTGCACAACACAGTGATTCGTGCAACTTTTCCACCAGGTGATGGTAGTGTGAACTGGGCGATAGATTTCCACGAAAATCGTTCAAGGTGTTACGTCAGTTTGTCTGTGCCAATGTCTTCTGTTTGAAAGATTTCTCATGAAATGAAAATGAAAACTAATTGACCGCCCGTAGATGGTACTCCAAAATCATCAGACCAGCTACACTCACACACAAGGAACCAATGAGATAGCTGCTTGCTACGAACACGCATCTTCAGTGAGTGAGCATTGATGATCTTCTACTTTTAGGGGACAATGGCGCCTGCTACATCAGGTTGCTGGTCAATATTGTAATGGGGAGGGTAATGATGCTTGCAATCGCTTGTTGCCAACAGACCACGGAGTTCACTGCATCTGCACAAGTTCATGCGCTGTCGGAGTGTTGTTGGAAAATATTTATTTTTGGCACAGGAGTTGACGCATTTGTGCGTGGGTGCCAGACGTAAAATGATAGATTGTGTGAAGATTACTGTGAAGCGGCACAGTTCACTTTGTTGCATAATTTGTAGGCGTTAAATGGTAGATTCAAACTGTTCTAAGAAAGTTAGAATGAACGGAAACGGCTATTTATTCCATTTCTGGTTCTCTAGCATTGGCTATGAACATAGTTGAGATGTAGAGAAGAGAAGAGAGTATAGAGAAGTAGATAGAAAGATTTAAAGAAGGAGGAAACGGACGAGACAGGGGTTGCACCTAGACCCTATTGCATATGGATTATCAGCGGTAGCAACTGGGCCACCAATGTCGTCTGTGCCTTACTATTCATTAGTGCTATTTATTATCAGGGCATTCAGCTGGTTTCGGAGGCATTTCAGAAACGTTTTCGAAGGTTTCGGAAGGTCCGTTACCAAGGATTCGAGGAATTTTCGGTTTTTGCCTTTCTCGTACACTAAGTGTACTGGAAAGGCTATATGTTCACTCCAAAAATGACTTTTTGATAGAAGGCTCGGAGGGTCGAGTCACATATACCAATCAACTCTGCTCGACGAATTGAGGTGATGTCTGTGTGTGTGTATGTATGTGTGTGTGTGTGTGTATGTGTGTGTGTGTGAGTATGTGTGTGTACAAAATAAACTCACATCACTTTTTGGCAGTAAACTTCAACCGATTTTAATGACCGACGGTTCATTCGACGCGGAATCTGGTCCCATTGTTTCCTATTGAAAATGGTTCAGATCGGTTCAGCCGTTCCGGAGTTATGGCCATTTAGATGTTCCGGACCGGTACCCCAGGAAGGGGGCAGATATGAAAATGCTACAAAACCATGCATGCGACATATCAGACCGCGGCTTTTTCGATAACCTGACGAACGGTATGCAGGAAAATACTCTCGGTCCATATCTGAACCAGTAGTACTCCGGAATCGGTTCCAGATGTCCCGCCGGAAGTGACAAAATATAAAAGTGAGCCAAAGCCATGCATGCGACACATCAAATAGCGGCTTTTTTGATAACCTGATGAACAGTGAGTAGGAAAATAGCCTTTGACCCAGCAGATACTACCGGTAGTGTTCCGGAACCGGTTCCGGGTGCCCCGTCGGAAGTGGCCAAATATAAAATTGAACCAAACCCATGCATGCGATACATCAAATTGCGGCTCTTTAGATAACCTAATGAACGGTTAGCAATAAAATGGAATCAGACTGTATTTTGGGAAACCAGTAGTATTCTGGAACCGGTTCCGTGTGTCCCGCCGGAAGTGGTCAAATGTAGATATGTAGGAAACAAACCCATGCATACGACACATTAAATAGCAACTTTTTCGATAACCTGAAGAACGGTAAGCAAGAAAATAGCCTTCAATCACAGCAGAGACTACCGGTAGTGTTCCGGAACCGGCTCCGGACGCAGGTAGTCAGCGAGTTAAGGAAGGTTAACAAGAAAATGGTTTAAGACCATATTTGACACAACCAGTAGTATTCCGGAACCGGTTCCGAATGTCCTGCTGGAAGTGGTCAAATGCATATAGGAGCCAAACCCATGCATGCGACATATCAAACCACGGCTTTTTCGATAACTTGATGAACGGTTTACAAGAAAATAGTCTCAGATCACATTAGAGACTTCCGGTAGAACCCGTGTTGTATGTCCCGTCAGAATGACCAAAATGTAAAATGAATCAAATGCATGCACATCAATTTTCGGCTTTTCAGAAAACCTGTTGAACAGTTAGCAAGAAACTACTGCCAGACCATATTTGAGACAATAGGTACAGTTTTGGAACCGGTTCCGGGTATCTCACAGGAAGTGGTAAAAACAGTGAAAATAATCAATGCAAGCAATAAATATGTGTAAGAGAACAAAATCTTGACAAAACTGAAGCTCATCAAATCACACCTTCTCATATTCCTGAGGTGTAAATATACAGTAGAATGGGGGTTGCATGAGAATATTGAAATTTAATCACATCAATCTCGAGCAAAGTTTTTCAATCCCCTTTTGCGTCTACAATTGCTGCGCAAAATTTTGATCCGACTGATTGCTCCTCGCGCTCTGTGATATGATTCTAATTTAA
The DNA here is from genome assembly GCF_035046485.1 of Aedes albopictus. Taxonomy (NCBI): domain Eukaryota; kingdom Metazoa; phylum Arthropoda; class Insecta; order Diptera; family Culicidae; genus Aedes; species Aedes albopictus. The sequence goes on along the minus strand of NC_085137.1, from coordinate 177,290,583 downwards.
ATTGGATTCAGTACGAAAAATTTCACTTGCTTCAATTTTTTGGTAAATTTTTTTTTATCTAGTAATCAATGTTAATAATTACTTAAAGCCTGAAATGTACAAAAAAAGTTTATCGAAGACTGTAAAATGATTTTTGGTTGTGAAATAAATTATATTTAAACTTGTTATTATCGTCTTGGTATTGATGGGTCTTCAGTAAAAGTAAAGGCGGTCACGCAGTCAACTAAGAGTTCTGATATTTTTCATCTCTACCTATACATTGAACATAACATCGGAAATATGTGTCATCAGTAAGTTTCCCAACTTTATGATGGCTTGGATAAAATTCTTGCTTTTATTAATAAAGTATTCACAGGATTCAGGATGCTTACGTCGACGGAAAGATCATGAGTACATTTTCAACGAGAAAGGCACTATCACCACCAGGTGGATAAATCCGGGTTTTTTTTTCGAAGGCATTTCATTAAGATTCAGATTCAGACTTCCAATAGGTTTCAAAGGCGTTACAATGTGTTTTCGAGGGTTTAGGAGGGAGCATTACAAGGGATTTGCAGGGGGTTAAGGGGTTTTCGGAGGCATATTTGGACGATGCAAAGGATTTTCAGCAAGTTTGGAGACATGGGTGCTTTTAGAGGGTCTTCAGGAGCATTACAGGGGAGTCCCAGGAAGCCTATACATTTTGAGTTAATGCTCTCAGCTTTACGGGAATTTCAAAGGCATTTCAAAACGTTTCTCAAGCTTATCAGGCGGTTTCAGAAGGGAATCACGACATTCCAGACTGATTACGCTCGTGAATCCAATGTCATATACGCAAGGGAATTCTTGAAAATTCTCAAACAAGTATTGTATTGGCCACTAAACAGCACATCAGGGTTGCCAAATTTAAATCTGTATTTTGGCCTTCCAAAAATCTGTATCATCTGTATGACTACTTTTTCCGAAAATCTGTATGAAATCTGTATTATTTTACGGAAAATCTGTATGAAATTCTGTAAGTTTTTGAAAAATCTGTATAATCTGCATCCTTTTCCAAAAATCTATAATATTGGTATACAGAATTCGGTATGATAAGCTGCGAAAAAATCTGTATAATTACAGAAAAATCTGTATATTTGGCATCCCTGCAGCACATAGTAGCATGAAACTGTACAAGTATTAATTTCATGTAAACCCGTTGACTTACATTAAAGAAAGTTTTTAGAAAACCTTAAATAGTCACAGCCCCACCCCCACTCAGCCCACCTCCCGCAATAAGCCTCTAAATTCCCCTTAAAGTAATCGTTCGAGTTTGATTAAACGATACCTACCAAAGTAACAAAGATAGATGAATAACAGCTTATCTAGACAACATGTTCAAAATCAAGCTAAAGAGCGTTTTATTCAGCCGTTGTACAGCATCATTGTTCATTGGGTAATGCCCAACCATAGATTTACTACAACAAACGCCCATCGTTGAGGTATTAAGGTAAATTAATTTAAAAAACAATGATCATACTATCTAATGAAGGGTTTCAAAACGTTATTCGGTAGATTTATATCCAAATTTGCTTGGAAAAATATAAAAACTATCGTTTCTCTCTTTTCTATCATAAATTGCTTGCTGCAACATTAGGCACACTGTTCCTATTATGGAAGTAAAATTTAATTTTGGTTCCTATTATTCCGTTATTCCATTAGAATCATATGGGATACCGTAACAATAGGAACACAGCAGCAAAAATATTAAGGAAATATTTTTTTAAATAGGTTTTTGGGCAAATTTTAAGCACACAAATGGTGCAATCTCATAATTAAAGCATAATACATCCATTAAAAATGCCTTTTGGTAACATTTCAGTCGAAAAAGTGCTCAATTGCCATTACCGCAACAATAGGCACTACACAACTAAGGGAACAATTACTCTGTTATAGTTTATATATGAACGATTGATCCAAGCCCGAGTACAAGGGGGGGAGAGGGGGGTTTGGGAGGTTAAACCGCAAACCTTTCATGGCCTTGACCATGACACTCTCATCTCGCGTAATGTGTATCTGCTCCCAGGATAAAACCGCCCAAACAACATTCACAGATTCAATTAGCATACATTGTATTTACTCTCGATACACAGAGACCTCAATCGCCAATATTTTAATCCGGAAATCGATTTCTGATTTTCTCTCTTCCGAACAAACAGGTGAAAACCCAGCGGCGATGCAACACGGTGACCACGGCAATGGCGTCCTGGTGGGGACCCATCTCCATCTGCTGGTGACGGTTGTAACATATCAGATCATCAACTTGTTATTGTGTGCACATTGAAAATAATTGTAGAAAATAAAATCTCCCCGGCGGCGCGCGCTGCTCCGGAGGGACCCATCACCCTGAACTCGGATGATGGTGATGGCAGAGACCCCGATCGACGCGACGCGATGGGTAGGGATACGACGGTTCAGAAGTGCAAACAAACAAGCAAACAAATTATAGGTAAATATTTATCGATGACAAGAAACCATGACCGATAAGCCAAAATAAAGGCAGTATCTGCTGCTGGAGAAAAATGTCGACCGGATTTGCACGATGGACGAACGGTTACCGGTTTGTGTGAAGGAGAGGAAAAAAAAGAGAACCAAGCCCATTCGGATAAGTGGGATAAAGGGAAAATCCTGTCAGCAAAATAAACAAATTTACGCACCATCACGGTCGCTCGATGCAGCAGCATATTGTGGAATACGCCGCGACTGGGATGGGGAGTGAGCTGTGGTTGTTGATAGATTAAATTAAAAAAATTGTATTATGAAAATTGGTTTGCTGAACAAGTTTATTTAAATAATGGATATTTTCATATTGGATGATTTTTATGTTTATTTTCTACCTATATTGGAATAAAGAAATTTTGAGAGGCATCAAAATTTGAGCATTCACTGTTGTGTTGCAGAACAACAATCGAGCATGATTTGAACGAAAGAAAAAAAAATGAAGGATGTGAACATATAATCGCGTGCAATATAGTTATGGCTCTTTTATATGGCGCTGCTATCCACTTTATGCCCACTGCGATTTCTTAGGTTCCGGGTCATTTGGCCGAACGCCATTTGGCCGAATGCCGTTTGGCCGAACGCCAAACGACATTCGGCCAAATGGCCGGAAACCTATATTTAGCACTCAATCCAACTGATTGTTACGTGCGGTTGGGATAAATACACTACACGACTGTAGTTTCTTTATACTATAGCATTGAATATCTACACAGCAAAAAATAAATGCAACCCGCCCGATGTAATTCATTCCGATGTACTAAATAATCGATGTAATCACGATTCCTATGTACGATTACATTGTTTTGATGTAAAATCTTTTGTTCTTATGTGTACATCGTCCTGTGTAATATTCATGCAACCGACGTATTGATCGGGTTGCAGCAGTTCAGATGTAATATTACACAACATTTTTTTCTGTGTACACAATTATGTCTTAAAAATTCCTAATAAATTTGAGTAATAATGGATTAATGAAGTCAGGGATGGGAACACTCATTTGGAAAGAGTTACACTCACTTGCTATTTTCTCAGCTCAGAAGCGTGCAATCAAGAAACGATGTATGGACGACTTTTGCATTGTGGTTTTGTCTAAAACTTTGCCGAATGGAGTAGGGGTCACACACGCATACCAAAGTCGTGACAGAGTTGTAAAAGCGGCTCTCCACGAGGTGAGTGTAATTTACATTCACCTCGTGGAGAGTTGCCTTTGCAGTTCCCTCACGACTTCGATATGCGTGTGCGACCCCTACTCCATTCGGCAAAGTTTTAGACAAAACCACAATGCAAAAGTCGTCCATACATTGTTTCTTGATTGCACGCTTCTGAGCTGAGAAAATAGCAAGTGAGTGTAACTCTTTCCAAATGAGTGTTCCCATCCTTGAATGAAGTTTGAAATTACTTCAACATTCATTTGACGTGCCTACAACATTCAGTGGAACATCCTGAAATTTTATCCTGATACTTTTTTGGAATGCCATTCAGAAAATGGAGATAAACTTGGCAATCAGAGAATATATTTCTACATAAGTTGACATGCTGGTTCAGGGAGTTTTAGGCGTTCGTAAGAGTGTGTTTGGGCTGCAAAACGGTGAGTCGATAAAAAGAGCGTCCAACACAGCTCTGATCCTCACAAGTTCCTACTTCCACGAGTCAAGAGATGACAAAGACCGCCAGCTAAGAGTTGTGTGCTCAGATGATAGTGCAGCCTGGGCACTGTTGTCCTTCTGACTGCAGCTAGATTGAGGAGGTACGACTCAAGCGCCTGTTCACCAAGGAGGTGCGACTCAAACAGCGTCTGTTCTGGCATCCAGCGGCTGAGTAAGAAATGCTGCATCACGCCCAGTTAGATTCAAGGTGGTAGCCCCATCAGCGTGGTCGTCCCAGTGTTGGTTGGGACGCTAAACAGAACTGGCACGATGGTTCTCCGGTAAGAAAGGAGTGTTGGCGTAGGCCCATTAACCAACCCGTCCCAGTCCCCATAACGAATGACGTAGAAGAAAATACGACTCGATACAATCGTCAAAGACTCACCCGACGAAATAAGAACTACGATTGATAACTTGGAACATGGAATTGCTAGTCACTTGGTTTCACAGGATTTGACAGGATAATCTACGACGAATTACATCCCCGCAACTTCGACATCGTGGCGTTTCAGGAACTTTGTTGGACTGGACAGAAAGTGTGAAAAAGCGGGCGCCGAACGACTACCTTCTACCAAAGCTGTGACACCATCAATGAACTGGGAACAGGATTCATAGTGTTGAGCAAGATGTGACAACAGACCGGTAATCGGGCAAAACAGCCTGCACGCCGTATCGAATGATAACAGCCAGCGATGCGTAAACCTTGCAGCCTGCGTGGTATGATAGTCCCCCGCAAAGATATCCTCAAAGCCACCTGGAGATCACCCGACCATCAAACAGAAAATCAAATCGATAACATTCTAGTTGACGGTAAATTCTTCTGGAAAATAATCAATGTCCACACATACTGCAGTGCGAGTATAGATTCGGATCACTACTTAGTCGCTGTATGCATGCACTCAAAACTTTCGAGAGTATTGTCGATTCTCCCCCTTATCGAACGCGATAATTGGAATCCGTATTACGAATAAATTGGGATCACTACAAATACATATTAAAATATATCATGTGTAGTGGAACCTCACAAATGCGTAATAAATTAGGACAACACATTTGGACATGCACAACACAGAACATATATTTTGCCCTGTTACCCTAGTGGATAACGATTTCCGAAGACAGGATGACGTGGGTTCATAAATGTTGTTGGTCCATCAGTCAATCCTGTAATCGTATTTTCTCTGGCAGGTTGCCTTTTGTTCGCAGCATTAGTTGCTTTCATAGTTTTAGTTTTGTCTAGGAATTTCCTAAGGGGGCATCTCGATTCGGGCTTCATCACTAAAGTTCTATAACTTGAAGTCTGTGCCAGGGAAAGGTTTACATCTCCAGTACTTAATCGCGGCCCGGAATGGCCTGAATGTTGGCAACCGAAATAGGGTTGCGGGCCAGAGCCCTATAAATGTGCATTAATACTAGGAGAATATTTACAAGTTAAAATACAACATTTAACACAAAAATAAAACTTGTAATATCCGTCGTGGGTGACACCGTCGACAGAGTCGTCGCCAGCCAATCCGTAAGCGGAAGTCTGACGTTTCTCCCATCTCACTAACACAAACAGCGGCAGAGGTGGTGATCGTTTCGTTGAGTAAATGTATGAGAAATTAGATCGCTAATGGCGCTGCAGCCAAAAAATTAATTTATTTTATTCCATACTTATATTTATCCATTATTTTTAAATACACATGTTGCTAATTTTTCTACTATTCGTCGTGACGATTCAGAAATACCGACTGGAAGTTGGCAGCACGTTTTGTTATGAAAGCAGCATACAATATTACCACGCGTCGAAGTCTAACGCAGCGGCTCAACATCAAGCAACTGCGTAACGTAGAAGTGGCTCAAGACTACACGCAGCAGCTTGCAGTGGCCCTACCAACAGAAAAGCAGCTTGGCGCAGCTACACTTGAAGATGGCTGGAGGATCATCCGATCCACCATAGGTAGTACCTCGGCTGTAGCACTAGGCTTCGCTACTCCGAATCACAGAAACGACTGGTAGGGGTGGTGGGGGTAAAGTGGACAGGTGGGGTAAAATGGACAGGGTGCAATTTAATGGCTTTTATTGTTTTTCAACATGTTTTAACGATTGAAGCTTATGCCTAAGCATGAATCATTACACTTTTACTGATCTTGAACATTAAAATCAAATATACTTCTTCAAAATGACAAAAACTTTAAAAATCACGTGAAAAAAAGAAAACGATGTAAAATTTGCTTATCATTGCTAAGATTTTCTCGTAAGTTATTTTCAAATTATTACAAGTTTTACACCCTAAACCAATAAAGACCACGTATAAGACTACATTTGATCGAAAAAAATATAGTTTTGTAAAAAAAAGAAGTTTTGGGAATAATTTTAAAATAATCAGACAGTGGGGGTAAAATGGACAATCGGTTCAAATTTCACCAAAATTTCATTTTTTTTTTTTGCAAACTCCTGAATCACCAGCCGACATACATATCGTGAGATTGTTGAAGTAAAAAGTTATAAAAACATATTTTATATCAACAAAATATAATTTTCATCCAAAACAGTGCTTGTTTTTTTACACTATTTTTACAATAATTATTTAAGTGTGTTTCAAAGTTTGTATTAAAAGATTGAAAACAACAAAATAAAGGTTTCGTATGAAATTTGATAGTTTGTATTTAAAAACATAGAAATAATATGCTGTTATATAACTTTCAACGACTTGTTCATTTTACCCCATCGATTGTCCATTTTACCCCCACCGATTAATTTCACGCTATTTTGATGCATGTTTTGGTGAAGAAAATAATCAAAGCAAACAATGTTTTTTAAATGTAATCCCTTACAAGATTTCTAGAGTATATCATTACCTTCCATGTTACTCGGAAATGCAGATGGATTTTGCCGCATTTTCACTGGAAACGACCAAAATGCTTAGGTTGTCCACTTTACCCCCACAACCCCTACGGAGGCGGTGAACAGTTGAAAAATAAGAAGAATGCAGCATGGACGAGAGTGTAGCATCATCGTACGAGGGCGAATAGGACACGTTATAGTCAGGCAGAACTCTGTCTTCCGGATGAAAAAGCGTCAGCAGAAATAATGAGATCGCGAAGCAATGGAAGAGCTGTACCGCGCTAAGAACACACGGAAGTTCTACGAGAAGCTGAACCGCTCGCGCAGAGGCTTTGTGCCACAAGCCGACATGTGCCGAGGTAATCACGGGAATATTCTCACGAGCGAGCGTGAGGTGGTCGAGATGTGGCGGCAGCATTACGATGAGCACCTCAATGGCGCGTTGCAAGTACCGAAGGTGGCGTGGTAACAGATCTAGGAGTATGTGCACAGGACGAAAGACTTCCGGCCTCTGATCATCAAGAGATTTAGGAGGAGGTTGACCGGTTGATAAAACAAGCCGCTGGAACAGATCAACTACCAAGCGAGTTACCACAACACGGTGGAGATGCACTGGTGAGAACACTGCACTGGGTCATTACCTAGATTTTAGAGGAGGAAGTATTACCGGAGGAATGGAAGGAAAGTATCGTGTGTCCCATCTATTAAAAGGGCGACAACTTGGATTGCGGGAACTATCGCGCGATCGCACTACTGAGCGCTGCCTACAAGTAACACTCTCAAATTCTATGCCGCCGTCTATCACCAATTGCAAGAGAGTTCGCAATATCAGGCTGGATTCATGGGTGAACGTGCTACAACGGACTAGATGTTTGGCATCCACCAGGTGTTGAAGAAATGCCGCGAATACAACGTGCCCACACATCACTTGTTCATGGATTTTGAATCAGCGTATGATACAATCGAGAAAAACTATGGCAGATTATGCACGAATACGGATTTCCGAATATATTGATACGATTGATCAAGGCGACAATGGATCGAGTGATATACGTAGTTCAAGTATCAGGGACAATATCGAGTCCCTTCGAATCTCACAGAGGGTTACGGCAAGGTGATGGTCTTTCGTGCTTACTGTTTAACATTGTTTTGAAGGGGGTAATAAGGATCGAGAGCGGCGTTAAAACACGAGTGGATGGAATTTCACGAAGTTCGTTCAGCTGCTTGATTTCGCTGATGATATTGATATTATTGCTCGCAAATTTGAGACGATGGCGGAAACGTACATCCGACTGAAGAACGATGCCAGGCGAATCGGATTAGTCATTAATATGTCGAAGACAAAGATGGCAAAGGGCTCCAGGGAGGAATCAGCGCGCCCGCCACCCCGAATTTCTATCGACGGTGATGAAATCGAAGCAGTTGAAGAGCTCGTGTACTTGGGCTCACTGGTAACCACCGACAACGATACCAGCATTGAAATTCACCGACTCCGCAGAACTCTACGATCGAACAAAGTTTGCCATTACACGAAGGTAACTAACTATAAAACACTGACTAAACCGGTAGTCCCCTATGGGTACGAAGCATGGACTCTATGGACATATATAAAATTTTCGAACGGAAGGTGTTGCAAACCAACAACGGTGGAGTGCAGATGGAAGACGGAACTTGAAGAAGGCGATTGAAACATGAACTGCATCAGCTGCTGAGAGAACCAAGCACTCCACAACGCGAAAATCGGGTGGCCAGGATAAGCGGGTCACGTCATCAGGATGTCGGATAGCATCCCGACTAGAATGGTTCTCGAGAGTCATCCGTCCGGTACAAGAAGACGTGGTGCCCAGCAAGCTAGATGGGTCGATCAAGTGGAGGGTGAATGATTAGGGTGGATCTCCTTTCAAAAAATCTCACCGAAATATGATTTCCCAAATGGAAAGTGATTTACTAGTCGAAATAAGTGAGCTGTACAACAATGAACGATTTCCGTTGATATTTAGGGGTGGCGCAAAGGGTTCAAGTAAAATTTTTGCTAGAACAAACTTTCAAAAAACATTTCAAATTTAATTTTCAAACTTAATTTTTCTAGACCAAATCGGTGATTCTAGAACCCAATTGGGCCAAATTTATGCTCAAAATTGCGAAATCTCCACTGGTGTCAGAGATATTTGAAAAAAATGTCATATTTTGGTGTCCAACTCAAAAAATACTGAAAAACGGCCCAATTGGGTTCTAGAATCACAGATTTAGTTTAGAAGAATTAAGTTTGAAAATTAAATTTGGAATGTTTTCGAAAGTTTGTTCTAGCAAAAACTTCACTTGAACCCTTTGCGCCACCCCTAAATATCAACCGAAATCGCTCATTTTTGCACAGCTCATTTATTTCGACTAGTAGATCACTTTCCACTTGGGATATTATATGTCGGAGAGATTTTTTGAAATTAGCCCCACCCTAGTGAATGATGGACCCTTCGCAGAGTGCGGAAATAGAGACGCACAGTCATGGACCGAGTCGCATGGAGACGACTCCTACGTACAGCAGAGGGCACTCATGCCTTAATCTGACCGGGAAGGTAAGGTAAGGAATGGGTTTCTGAGGTTTCAGGAATGTTTCAGAGGAATTTCGAGGCGTTTTAAGACTTTCATGGACTTCTGAGGAGTTTTTGTAAGTTACAGGGAACATCTGAAAGGTATCGGTGGTGTCAGTGGGCCTTCAAGAAAGTTTCAATTTGTGTTAAGGACAAACGTCTTGAAACCCCGCTTCAACAATGCATCAAAACTTCAAACGCACAAATCTCAAGAAGCAAGCTTCAAACAATAATGCATTTTATTATTCTGTTCTTGCTCACTTGTAATAAGCTTAAAATAAGACGATCAGGTGCGCTGGTTTTGTTTACGAAGGGATTTGTGCACTCAAAATCGTGAGTAGGTGCCAAAGTCGGCCATTGTGGCGGCCATTTTGGGATTCTAACAAGTCTGTCCTTAAAGGGAGTATTATAGAGTTTGAGAAGGTGAAAGGTGGTGGTGCACAGGCTACAGGTGGTGTCAAATGGTTTTAGTGACTCTCATGTGAGCTGAGTGAGGGGGGTTAGAAAGTGGTTTAAGGAGGTTTCAGGAAGTTTAAGGAAGCTTTTAAGGAAATATGAAGACGTTGCAAGACGTTTTAGACAGTCTTAGGGAGCTCATCAGGGAGTTTCAAAGGAGGAAACCCCCTGGAACGTGCCGGAAACCCCCTGCACCCTTGGAATACTCTAGAAACCCTTTGCACATTGAAATGCCCCTGAAACCGCATGCAACGTCCTTGAAAACTCCTGGAACACCCATGGAACACTCTTGGAGCTTCTGTAAAACCTCGTGAAACCCCCCAAACACCCCTGAAGGCTATGATACTCCGTCAAACATATTAGAAACCTCTAAAGACTATTCGATTCTCCATAAAGTCCCCGATAGTCATAGATAGAAAGCCCCGGATATCTCCTGAGCCTTCGTAAAACACTTTGGTACGACCTCGCAAAATCCTTGGAATGCCTCTGCAGCCCCATCAAACACACTGGATCGCCATTGATACCCCCTGAGCTCACCTGGAATACCATGGAACACCCCATGGTAGACCTTGTAACGTTCCTGGTGGTCCCTGAAACTCCTTGATACTCCATGCATCAAGCCTTCCGCTCCGGGAAACCCCCATGAATGAACCACCTAGAACTCTTTGATGCCCCTTTATACTTCTGAAACCCCCTACAAGTTGTAAGCTACAACACTCCTTTTGTAGCTGTTCGGTTTCGCAGATCCTGACTATCAATCGGTGCAGACAGGTGGCCAACTTTTCTGGGCCCATCTAAATGAGATCAGCTACGATCCCATTCTTATCAGTTGATTTGTTGGTTTCGAGCTGGTGAATGGCATTCCCCTCATCGTGGAAGTTGGATCGTTTCCATCCTATGTTGCACTGACGTAGTCGTATCCTCCGTTGCCTTGGTCGCTCGTGTCTACACTCTTCACGCTTTTCAGGTGTTCTTCGAGGTGCTGATTCCAGCCTTGAATCATCTCACGTCTGTCCGTCAGATTTCGGCTCGCGGCACGAAGCCGTTGCAAGATGCGTTGAACTTCTGGTAGAACTCCCATGTTCCTTGGGATGGTATTGGTGATTCATTAATGAATTCATGTGAAAATATCTTTTCGAATGAGCTAACGATGACTGCGCACAGAGCAGCATTTTTTCAACAGCAGCTAAGGACATTTTGCCGTCTACATTTGCCTTCACACACGAAAGAAATGAACAAGGTCCTCACACTCGCACGCAGTCTGCTGAAAGCAAGGTTTGACAGTGATAAATTATATTTTCTATAGGCGAGATGAACTCTATAGGCGAGGGAATACTACTTGGTTGGGTTGTTCTCATAATATCGGTTGAAAAATAGTAACAGATGCTTAGAAGCTTTATCGCTGAAGTTTAGCTTCGTATTTAACCTTCATTAACCTGAAACTGCAGTTTTCAGATATCGTTGGGAAAAATCTCTGTTTTCAGTTTAAACTTGAGCTTGAGCTTGAGCATGGATAACCGCCCGTGGATGCTACTCCAGTATCGCCAGACCAGCTACACTCACACAAGGAACCAATGAGATCTCTGCCGGGACTAGCAGACATCTTCAGTGTGTGAGCGTTGGTGATCTTCTATTAATAAGTGAAAATGGCGCTTGCCACATCAGGTTGCAGATCAAGGTGGGGAAAGGGAAGGAAGTGATGATTGCAATCGTTTGCATCCCCATCAGACCGAATATACCTCTGCATCTGCACAAATTCATACGGATGTCGGAGTGTTGGTGGGATATGGTTGGCAGAGGGTTCACACATTGGTGTGTGGATGCCAGGCGTAAGGTGATAGATTAGTGAAGCCAAAGCGGCACAGTTTGCTCTGATTGCATAACTCGTAGGCGTTATCTGATAGATCTGCACTATGCTGTGAAAGTTGGAAGGAAGAGAAACGACTTTTCAACCAATTCAAGACCAAAAATTGAAAAGGACCCAACAACATTTTGTAAACAAACATGTTTCTATCGACTTGAGGCCTTTTGAACTCCACCCACACAACTCACCACCACGCACCAACCAAAAGCGCAAACATCAAGCTTTCTGTTAATGGTGATGATATGCGTGGCTGAATCCCAGAAGGCCCTAAGTCGACAGAAACAATGCAATGTTGATGTGGCCTTTTCAATTGTTGGTCTTGAATTTTGATTCTAGCGATGGCTATGAACATATTATACATGAGTTGTATATGTAGAGAGGAGGGAGAAGATATATAGAAAGATAGAAAGCAGGAGGCAAGCGACGGGTCAGGAATTGAACCCAGGACGTTCTGCATACGAATCAGAAGCGTTAGTCATTAGACCACCAAGCCCGTCGTTGGGAGAAATCTCTATTTTCAGTTTAAGACTTGAAAAGTGGAATTTTGAATAAAAAGTATTTTTCAATAAAACTTGGATGATGTCTCTATAAGTAATTGAAGCCAGTTATAATTAAGACATACATTGAAGAAAGGGCTACAATCTGCACAGCACAGAAAATCAGATCATTTCATAAATTTTCTCAAAAAATTAGTAAAACTCATTGGATTTGGAAAGAAAAATCAGTCAAAATGAGTCCATTTTCAAAACATGCTCTGTTAAATCAGGGCGTGTTGTAGCCCCATGAAGATAGATATATGTGAAATTAGCAGAATTTAATGACGATACTGCGTAGGTGACCAGATCACTAATATATGATGTTTCTACTAAATGAACAATCCTTTATTCGAATTTCGTTCTTTCTTTGCATGTGTGATCCGTAGACAAAAACTTTTCTCCAGGCAGGTAATTTGACCATCATTGCCGTAGCTTTGCATTTCTGAACCAGTAGTGTAAATATAGTTGTAGATGGAAAATAGAGAAACACAAAATGGAATGTCCGCGACAGTCTGTCATGGACAGAAAGCATTACATTTTGCAAAACGAACTGTGCTAGTAGATAAATAAAATGTAATTCCCTCTATTGAAACGAATGAATAAACCCGTTTTTCCGCAACTGTTAAATCCAATATACGGATGGTGTACCCTACCAGAAAACACAAACAACCATCAGAACTACAATTTTACTCTCAACTACATAAGAGTTAACAAACTCGACGCTATGTACAGTAAATCAACGGAACTTTTATCCCGTTTTTGTATCATTTCCGTCACGGTTTTTGTACAAAGTATGCATTTCTCTTTCCCCACTTTGTGCACACAAAAAGGCAGGAAAATTAAATTTACCAGAAAAAAAGAAAAAAGTCCATTTCGCGTGATTGCAACCAAGTGCGGCCGGAGCCAAACCTCAACCGCCCATCGTTTTTTTTACACACAAATGGAATCATAAAAAGGTGCACATGGACTAAATGTGAGTGATTAAAATCAAGCTGAGTACTGACGGCGAAACGCACTCAGCAGAACTGTTCCGACCCCAATCCGAAAAGTCCCGGTGAACAAATACGAAATGATAAATGAATAGGATACTGAAAATGTCTACGTAAATGTAAAATTGTAAATACCGGTGTCAGTAAAAAAAAAAAACAAACAAAAAAATCTCCTATCGATAAAAAAAACAACAGTTGTGGCACTTCCCGTGCGGATGTTCTCCTCTTCGTCCCAAGTTCCAAATTGTCCGGATCGTAAATCTGTCGAATGAAACCGTCAGAGTGCTCACACAGGAAACACCATTCCGATGCAGGCAGACTGTCACATACTCACACACGCACACAACCACACTCACACAGAGGAATGACACGATAAAAAAAAACAACACTCACTCAGATACACCCAATTATGGAATCGAATCGAGAACGATGATGTTGATGACGATAAAATAGATGTAATTTATAGGAACAAAGAAAAAAATAAATTAAAATAAAAAATGTCAGAAACACATGGGAAAAGAAGGCAGAAAAAAGCAAAACTCAAAAAAATCGGTTTAATAAAAAAAAAGTATATTTGGATTAAAAAATAATTACCGGAAGTGTTTTCTTTACGGCTCACTGATGATGATGACATCCGATGCACGGAGTGGATGAAATATTGCTGATTGTGCAGTGAAATGATGAGCGCAACGACCCAGGTGGGTATTGTTTCGGGTAAGTGATTTTTGTTCATGTGAAAAATTTATCTAATTAAAACTGCGAGCTTTCGGAACGACGAAACAATAAAAAGTAATGTCTCCATGCTGAATGCCAACAAATACCATGTTGGTGGGATTTGGGAATTCCATTATAGGGTTCCGAACCACGTGGGCAGTGGCTTCGGTAGTGTTCCGCTATAACTTTTTTATTCTTAACCACTTAACCTAATTTACAGCTCTTTTGTCCACTATAGTGCCTTATAGGCCTTATAGTGCCTTATAGGCCTTATAGCCTTATAAGGCACAACGATTCTAATTGGCAGCTGCATTTACAATTTTGTACAGCTCCTAAATGTATTCTATTTTCTACTATATCAAAGTGGTAGCTTTTTGCGCTGCTTTCACTTTCTTTCCTATCATGGTAGAATGATGAGCACGATGATGTTGATATGTGGCTGTTGTTCCTTTTCCAGTCCGATAGGTATTTGTCCATTAAGAGTTGCCGTTCGCCGAAATCCAAAAGGCCGTTAGAGCTATACACGGGTTCCCAACCGGTGGTCCGCGGCCCCCTGGAGTACCAAAACAACTGTTAAATTTGTGGAGGAAAATTCGTTAAAACGCACTTTTTTCGTTTTTTTCATGTTTGTTATAAAGTGATACGGCCAGAGGAATTTCGGAACAACGGCTAGAAACGCGATAAAACCGATTTAACTATTAGCGATCAAAATACACGTCAGCACATTTGCTTTATTCAAGATGGAGTTAGTCGTACAGTCAATGTGAATAGAGTGGTGTTAGTGGAATGACAGATGGTCATGATATAAACGAGGGGCGCATCAATGTGGATGCATGGATTGCAGAGATTGTAATTCTCAACACGCCCGCTCAAGAGCTGCAATCTAGAACTCCGATGCTCGACCGCAGCTTCAGGAACGCCGGTGCAGGAAGACCTTTGGTAAGCATGTCCGCCTGCTGTTCCGCTGATGGTACATATTTGATTTTGATACTTCCGTTCTGTACCAGATCCCGCACGTAGAAGTACTTAACGTCGATGTGCTTAAGCCTTCCAGTATCCTTGGGATTGGACACTATCTTCATTGTAGATTGGTTATCCTCTCGAAACAGTACAGGGTTGTCCGAGCTACGTCCAAGTTCCTTCAGCACTCGTACCAACCACTGGCTATGGCACGCTGCAGCACACAGAGCAACGAGTTCGGCCTCCGTAGACGAGAGCGATACGGTGGGTTGCTTCCTCGCGAACCAGCATACAGTTGCGCCGAAGACCTTGAATACCGCTCCGGAAATAGAGCGACGATCCGTAATATCGTTTCCCCAGTCCGCGTCCGAGAAAACTTCTAGCAACTGTCCTTCGTTATCCGCTCGGTACACAAGTCCAACGTCCAAGGTTCCCTTAATGTACCTTAACACTCTTCGCAAGTGAATCCAGTGTTCTTCGTTGAAGCATGTTTGAAACTGACTAAAGTAGTTTGCCGCTGCAGCCAGATCCGGCCTCGATGTCATCGAAACGTACATGATACAGCCCACGAGCTCACGGTAGGGCTTATCAATCCGCTTGGCTTCATCGCCTTTTTCGAGTCGCAGCCTGTGCTCCATTGGCGTGGAGACAGGACGACAGTCCTCCATGCCGAAACGAGTCAGCAGACTCTCCAAATAGCTTCTCTGACTTATGCGCATTACCTTCTTCTCAATGTCGCGTTCTATCTTCATCCCGAGGAAGCACTTGACCGGACCCACGTCGGTCATCTCGAATTCCCTGGACAATGCTTGCTTTATCTCCAGGACGATCTTCTCCGAAGGACTCACCAGTAGAACATCGTCGACATACAATATCAGGATCACTTGATTCTTCCCTGTTCCTCGGATGTACAGGCAAAGGTCGTTTGCACTGCGATTGAAGCCTAACTTCTCCATGAATGAATGGAACCGATCGTTCCATGTTCTGGACGCCTGTTTAAGGCCATAAATAGACTTGTGGAGACGACATACAAGACCATCCTTACGGCTGCATCCCTCAGGCTGTTGCATGTAAAGTTCCTCTGACAACGTTCTGTTAAGGAACGCCGTCTTGACATCCATCTGATGTACGGCCATTCCCTCCTTGTTCGCCAACGCCAAAACAGCACGCAACGTATCCAGTCGGGCCACCGGCGAGTATGTCTCCTCGTAATCGAATCCACGTCGTTGGCTGAAGCCTCTTGCCACGAGCCGAGCCTTGTAGCGCGGTGGCTGTCCATCTTCCACTCGTTTGATCTTAAAGATCCATTTGCAAGAAATCGCGTTCCGACCCGCCGGCAGCTTGACCAGACTCTACGTTTCGTTTTTCACCTGTGAATCGATCTCGTCCTGCATGGCTTGCCGCCATTGCGGCCAGTCGTCTCTCTTGCGCATCTCAGCGACCGATTCCGGCAAGTCTTCCACATATCCCAACGCGTTCAGTGCGAAACTGGCATAATCCACCTCATAATCCTTGTGCCAGGTAGGCGCACTACGATTACGAGTTGGCCTTCCGCCGGGAACAACCACAGGTTGCTCGGCCTCTTCACTTTCTTCGCCATCACTTCCGGTTGCATAGTTTTCTTCGGGCTCACTGCCAGCATCACTCACTAAATCTTCACCGTCGTTTTCCTCAAAGTCATTGTCTATCGGACGGACTCGGATCACTGACACTTCACTTTTCGGCTTCTTCTTTGTACCGCTTCTAGCCTCGAACGATTCCACGAAATCGACGTCTCGAGCAGCTACTATCGTGTTGGTCTCCGGATTCCAAACACGATATCCGTTCGGCGAATATCCGACCAGCACACCCTTCCATGCTTTGGCGTCCAGCTTCCTGCGCCGTTCTGCCGGCACATGTACAAATACGGTGGACCCAAATACGCGAAGTCGAGAGACATCCGGCTTCTTGCCCTCCCAACGTTCCGAAGGAGTAACGTCTTCGTCGATTGCACCCGTTGGACACCTGTTTACAAGGAATGCAGCGGTCTGCACAGCCTGTACCCAGAACGACTTGTTGATCTTCGAATCCTCCAACATCGCTCTAGCTCGCTCGACAACGGTACGGTTCATCCTCTCACTAGTACCGTTCTGCTCCGGGGTATAGGGAACCGTCCAATCGATTTGGATTCCCTTCTCACGGCAGAAAGATTCGAACGCTTTGTTCCGGTATTCCCCCCCATTATCACACTTGAGACGGGAAATCCGAACCCCAAACTTCGCGGTTACCAAACCCTCGTAGTATTGGAATCACTCAAGAACTTCGCTCTTCGACTTCATCGGGAAAATCATAACGAAATGCGACCAATCGTCTATGAACGTTACAAAATACTGTTCACCGCCGCGACCGATCGGTGTTACGGGCCCGCACACGTCGGAATGGATGACCTCCAACACTCGCGACGAACGCTTGCCTTCGCGCCATTGCACAATGGTCCGAGGACCAACATTAAGTGGAAAAAATTAATAACTCAAAAACCATCCAAGATAGAGTCTTCATGTCTTCTAGACATTTGCTCGTGAGTCCAAGCCGCGTTATATGCAAAAGTGTCCTAAACGCCAAATCTTAAAATACTTCATATTTCAGCACCTAACTTTTTTATTTCAAAAGATATCGAAATAAAATGTTCTGCAAAGTTGAAGAAGGTAAAAACCCCGACAACTTTCTCGAAGAGCAGTTTTTTCTATCTCTTCAATCTGAGGAGATGTAACTTATTTAAGAAATAAAAAGTCCGAAATCGGTTTTTTTTGTCATATGTCAAAAACTATCATTTTTACAAGCCTACTATGTTCAGAGCAATTATACATATTGCCAAAATACACATTTCGTCAGAAGACATCAAAGCTGTACGATGTTTCTATCAAAAGATATAAGTATTTTTGTACTTTTTTAAGCCAATTTTTCTAGCATAACATTTGAAAAAGGCGCAAGTGAATCTTTAATTTTCTCCCACCACCGGATCTAGTATGACAAAAACTGCATTTTAACAAATTTTGGAGAGGGTGTTTTTTGTTTTGCGTTTTAAATGTGATTTGACTATGATCGTATTTTAGGCATCAAATTCACGAAAAATGACATCCATAATGTCCGAGTTCAACATCTACTCGTGTTTCAAGATCACTTATCTTAAACATTCGAGTAGCGATGAACCCAATGTTGTCTTTTTTGTTTTGTTTTGTTCCTTTGTGTAAGTGAGCAAAAATATAAAACAAATTCCCTATAGTTTTTCGATTTCTTAATTCATCAGATATATGCATCTGGTGATCGTATGCAAATTTTAAATTGAATTGTGGACCGTCCAGTTTTATATGTTTGACATATATTATGAAAGGCCTTTGATCCTAGGATAGGATGCGACACGTAGTCAGTCAATTAGAGACCAATTTGCTGTCAAACGGAGACCAGTCGCTGATTGGTCGAAATTAATATCCGTTTGCTGCGATCATATCGCTTTGTTGTTGGCTTGGCCGTGTTGCTAGTTTGTAGGTTTAGCATTTGATACCAATATTTAAAATCATTGTATTTTTTTATTCAAGCTTTATCGCCTCAAATATGTCAGCATTCAAAAGCAAATCAACCTAATGTGACTCCCATGGCTTGACACCGGTTAAAACCATTGCAATGGTTCGAAAAACTATAGGGAATTTGTTTTATATTTTTGCTCACTTACACAAAGGAACAAAACAAAACAAAAAAGACAACATTGGGTTCATCGCTACTCGAATGTTTAAGATAAGTGATCTTGAAACACGAGTAGATGTTGAACTCGGACATTATGGATGTCATTTTTCGTGAATTTGATGCCTAAAATACGGTCATAGTCAAATCACATTTAAAACGCAAAACAAAAAAACACCCTCTCCAAAATTTGTTAAAATGCAGTTTTTGTCATACTAGATCCGGTGGTGGGAGAAAATTAAAGATTCACTTGCGCCTTTTTCAAATGTTACGCTTGAAAAATTGGCTTAAGAAAGTACAAAAATACTTATATCTTTTGATAGAAACATCGTACAGCTTTGATGTCTTCTGACGAAATGTGTATTTTGGCAATATGTATAATTGCTCTGAACATAGTAGGCTTGAAAAAATGATAGTTTTTGACATATGACAAAAAAACCGATTTCGGACTTTTTATTTCTTAAATAAGTTATATCTCCTCAGATTGAAGAGATAGAAAAAACTGCTCTTCGAAAAAGTTGTCGGGGTTTTTACCTTCTTCAACTTTGCAGAACATTTTATTTCGATATCTTTTGAAATAAAAAAGTTAGGTGCTAAAATATGAAGTATTTTAAGATTTGGCGTTTAGGACACTTTTGCATATAACGCGGCTTGGACTCACGAGCAAATGTCTAGAAGACATGAAGACTCTATCTTGGATGGTTTTTGAGTTATTAATTTTTTCCACTTAATGTTGGTCCTCGGACCATTGTGCATTGGCGTAAATAGGGGGTGGCCAGGGGGGGCCTGGCCCCCTCCAGAATAATCCATTTCGGAAAAAAATCACGCAATTCAGGCGAAAAGTATCTTTTCAGTATAAAAAATCTATATCGACATGACCTTGGCCCCCCCCTAGAGCTATGACCTAGTTACGCCAATGCTTCGCGCACGGAAAAAGGCTTTCGGGTTTGTTTACCCACTACGCAAGGTTCATAAATGATTTCACTTCGGTCCAGGTTTTTACCGGGCGACATCCCAACGACCATTCCCTTACCGATCAGCTGTTCCAGTTGGTGCATGTTCAGATGCCCGAATCTACGATGCCACAGTTCAAGTTCTTTCGTAATTCGTCCGCACGTCAACATCGACTTCCCAGCACAGTCACCGATCGAATAAAAGTCTAGTTCGTACAATTTGCCGTTACGTACACCGGTTGCCACTACCCTCGAACCCTCGAAAATCTTCACTTTACCATCTCCGAAAAGCACTTTCATTCCCTTTCGCTCAACGTTCAGTACAGAGAATAGATTGAATCGCAAAGAAGGCACATATAATACATTATCAATAGTACATGGAACGGACTCACCATCTACGACGGATACCAGTCGTACAGTCCCGGAATGACGCGCCACGATCGATTCACCGTCCTTGGCTACGGCAATCTCGATCGGCGTCTCGAGTGGTCGCAATTCGTCGAACAGATCCGCATCCTTCACAAGATGATCTGAGGAACCGGAATCTATAAACCACTGCACTCGTTGTCGATCTGGAATAGTGTTCCCGTTGTTCAACACCAGGAACGAAACACCTTTTCCGTCTGCCATGTTCGCCTTCGATCGATTCTTCTCTTTTTCGTTCACTTTTTGCTGTTTCTTCGGGCACTCGGACAGTTTGTGTCCTTCTTGCTGACAGCCATAACACTTCAGGAGTTTCTTCTTGTTTCCCTTCTTCTTTTGTCCAGCGAACGCTGCACCATCCGAACGCGACGACGAAACCGATTCCGCACTAACACCCTTTTGTTTAATTTCTTCGTCCAGAAGACGGCACTTCACAAATTCTAACGACAATGCATCTTCCGGCATCGTTTCCAACGCCGTCACCACCGTGGAGAAACTCGGACCGAGCGTGATCAGCAGATGGCATATCACGTCAACATCATCGATCACCGCGCCCGTGTTTCGATACTCGCGCACTAGACGGTCGAACTGGAAAAAATGGTCCTGCAGAGAACCAGACTGGAACCGCAACGAAAGCATTTTCCTTTTCAGGTGCATTCTGCTGGCGATACTTTTTCGCTCGAACACACGAACCAAAGCGTCCCAAATTTGCTTCGGGGTGTTTTTCTCCTGCACGTACTCCAGTTGCGTATCGTGTATGCGAGAAATCAAAAGAGATTTACACTTTCTGTCTTTCTTCGCTCGCTTCTCACGTTTCACTTGCTTCTCGCGCTTCACGTCAACACTATCGCCCGCTTCATCCAACAGCTCTGGTACTTCCCCCGCCTCCGTTTCCACACACTCAAGCAGCTCGTGCTCCTCGAGCAGAACCCGCATGCGGAATTTCCATGCGGTGAAGTTTCCCCCGTCGAAAAGCGGCAACAGAAAACGCTCGTTCTTGTCCTCCTCTGCCATTATCCACTTCACTTTTATCACTCCGCGACACTGGGCCAATAACCTAAAGTGATACGGCCAGAGGAATTTCGGAACAACGGCTAGAAACGCGATAAAACCGATTTAACTATTAGCGATCAAAATACACGTCAGCACATTTGCTTTATTCAAGATGGAGTTAGTCGTACACGCAAAAAAATCCGTTCCTATATACGTGAACTCCCAATCACGGCAACGGGAACAAACGGGAACTATGCATAGCAACGATAACAACAATAAGAAATGTACACCGTGAACTAAATTTCACGTTTTCTAGAACGCCCGTATTGACAGCTGGAACTACACACTAAGATCAGCTCGGTATTTTCCCCATCTTTTTACTGAGTTCTCAACAGCAGATTTAACTCGGTACGCTCGGTTATTTATTTTGCGGATATTCTGGAAATGAGTTACCGAGCTCAGCTCACAAACTGTCAAAAGTTACTGAAGCACGGTAAATATCGTTACTGGTGAACGGTAAATACGATTACCGAGTGTACCGAAATAAATCTGCTGTTGAAAACTCAGTAAAAAGATGGAAAAAATACTGAACTCAGTGAAAAAATTACTGAGCTGGAACATCTGAATCTTAGTGTGTAGTTCCAGATCACGGTGTATATTTGCTTGTTCTCATATTTGCGTTTGTTTGTTCACGTTTATCAGAACGGTTTTCTGAGCGTGTACAGTCAATGTGAATAGAGTGGTGTTAGTGGAATGACAGATGGTCATGATATAAACGAGGGGCGCATCAATGTGGATGCATGGATTGCAGAGATTGTAATTCTGTTATTGGTGGTACTTAGAGCGTTATTATCATAAATTTTAATATGCAGCAACACAAAGAAAATGTTTTGAGAAGTATGTGCGTTTAAACGAATTTGTATCACTGTATATCACATTATTGTTTACGACATGTGAGTGTCGAAAAAAAAAAAACGAATTATTGATCGTCGAAAATCCCTCCCACAGTAAACTTTTGGCTACGTCAGTGTATAGAAAAATCTCGGTTTGGTAATTTAATTCATAATTTTTGTTTCTAAAATTGATGTATTGTATCGATTTGTATTCGATATACGAAGCAAAATGTACGTTATATCGAAGCACAAAACACGAAATGACTTTTTCGTGAAAACTCATGTTTTTCATTATTGGTTTTGTGAATTTCACTGATATCATTATTTGGGGTTAATTTCACGTCGAATACATCAACACTAGCATAAAAAAGTATTAAATTTTTGTCTGCTTCGATATAACGTATTCGATATAAAGTCTAAAGAGAAAATATTTGTGTACGTTATATCGAAGAGTACCCGTAGTAAATATCGGCCATTTCTCCGTATGTTCCGAGAACCTTGTGACTAAAGATCATTTCTCAGTGATTTCATCAGAAAACTCCACCAGAGATTAGTTAAGGAATTGCTCTGGGCATTCCATTAAAAATTTCGGTATGAATGTGTCTAGGAATCTCTTCAGGAATTCATCTAGAATTTTTTGCCGAAGTTTCTTCCAAAATACATACATTATTACTTGCAATAAATCAGGCAAGACTTTGTTTCGAGACATTTGCAAGAGTTCATACACATTGTTTTTCACGATTTTTCCTCCGTGAATTTTCCCAGCTTTTTTTCGGCATTTCCAGCTTACCTTGAATAACTTCCCCTCGGGTTCACAATGAAATTCTTAAAAAAATATCTCAAGATTTATTTTTCTAGATATCTTTGCGTATTTCCAGGTACTCCTAAAGGATGTTTGTTTTCAGAGATTCGTCCATAGATTTCTCCAGAAATTCTTTTGGAAAATCCTCTAAGAAATTTATAAAAGGATTTCTCAATGAGTTTTTCAATAAATTCCTATTTTTTTTTGTTTGTAAGAGCTCCGCCTAGGCTTTCTTCAGGAAGTTCTTCAGGAACTCCTCCTCGGATTTCTGCAGTGATTTCACTTGGATATCTTAAGACGTTGCTCCAGAGATATTCCTTGTGATGGAATAATTTTGGAAGTTATGTTTATCTTTTAATTATATTTAACTTGATTTTCTTCGAAAGTTTTGACATGAAGTTTTTATGATATTTAACTAAACATTTCTTTACAAGTTCTACAGGAATTTCTCTAGAAGAAATCATTGAGAAATTCTTTTAGTGATTCGTGCAGACATTTTTAAAAAGTTTTTTTTTAGACATTGCTGCTGCGGTTTTATCAGGAATGTCTCATGGCATATCTCCATAGATGCCTGCTGATTTCTCCCAGATATTCTCCCAGGGATTTTTCTGAAGTTTTTACAAACATTTTACAAAAATAACTGTAGAATTCTTTAAGAAATCCCTGATTAAATTTATGATAAACAACTGGATTTTTTCTAGAAACCTCTCATAATTTGCTGGATAAGCCTTTGGAAACTTCTAGAAGAATGTCTTGGAAGTTTTCTGGAGAAATTTCTGGACAAAAAAATCTGACACAATTTCAGAAGTTATCTCCGGAGCAATTCCTGGATAAATGTCTAGGGTGATACCTATGAGAAGCACACAAGTTAAGCAAACGTTTAAGAAACGCTTTACAGCGCCGCTGAAATCTCTCTGAAGCTTACTTAACCCGTCAACGACCAAGGTGTCTCACAGTTAATTTTATTTTCAAAGGTCAAGTTCCAATAAAATAAGCATGATTTGACAAAAAATTGAAGTCTATGGTGTATATCCAAAAAAAATCTTCATTGTAGATCCTCAATATCTGATATTTTTTTCATGTTTTATTTCAGCACAACTACTACGCTATTGTTATATTCTGATCCGTATAGATACAATACAGCTCTTAACAAGTGAGAGAGATGATAACCACTCAAAAATAATAAAAAAGGACTAATAAATTAGGGCAAAAACGCTAACGATAAACGCCTAAAAGTATGCATGGTCCATGTTATTTCATGTAATTTCAACTGCAGTGTTCAACATTTCTTAAATTTATTTTTTTAAAACAAATCAAATAGAGAATGCTCGCTATGTGTAGCATAACCAAACGGTAAAATACTGTAGAAGGTAAATTTTACACACATCATGATTTCTGATAAAGTAATTGAATTTTTCATTCAGTACCCCACAAACTATCTTTACGTACTCACCATACGTAAAATTTTCAGAAATATTACTTTTTTAATAGGAATATCGTGTTAAGTACTGTTCCTTTTAATTCCACAAAGAATTTGCATCCTTTGACAGGTACGAATTTTGACCTCAACTATAAGGTCGTCTTCAGTGTCTCGTACTAACAGATATCTCACTCACACGCCCAGGTTCATCATCATTCCATGTTTTGATATAAAATTTACACAGTGGAGAAACCACTTATGTTTGCACTACTCCAAGATTTTTGTTTTGTGAACAATATGTGGGTTTTATGGTGTTATTCTGAGGCCTGGGCACTATCAAAATTACATCGAAAAGAAAATATGCCAATAAAACAAACAAATTTTCACAAAACAAATATGGAAGTCTATGGTATAGTTGCAAAAAATACCTTCAATGTGGGTCCTCGACATCTGATATTTTTCTTCTTTTGAAGCTCTATTATAGCACAAATTTTATACTATTTTGTTCTGATCCGTTTAGATACAATAATGCATCTATAACTAGTAAAAGAGAGGATAACTACTGTATAAACATAAGAAAATGACTGTAAGATGACATCATGGGGTAGATATCTATATTTCTATCTTACTCTCCCACTCTCATTAGATGTAATTCACGCTTGGAATCCCTGATAGTGTCCTTAAGAAATCATGGAGCTGGAAGCTCGGCAGGACCCACTGAAAGAATAATTGAAGAAATCCCTAGAGGAATGGCAAAAAACGGGAAGAATCTTAGCAGGAACCCCGGCAGGATTCTTGGCACGGAGGATTTACTGAAGGAATTTGGGGAGGCATATCTGGTAGAATACTGAGAGGAATCTCAGCTGAAAGTTTGGTAGAAATCTCTGAAATAATCACAGAAGAAATATTGGGAGGAATTGTTGTATAAAACCCGAGTGAAATGCCTGAAAAACTCTCGAGATGCCAGCAAGGATCGCAGCATAGATACCTGAAAGAATTTCATTAGGATTCTCTGAATATATTTCGACAGAACACTTCGAAAGTATACTAGGATGAATCTGTGAAGTGATTCCAGCAGAAATTCATAATAGAACGCTGGCTAAAATTTCTGAAAAAATCCTTTCAGTATTTTCTGAAGCAATTCTGGCAGGAATCTCTAAAGGTTATTCCTGAAGGATAAATATCCATATTGCGTGGTATCATAGCTCAAACTACCATACCGTGGCTGCAATTTTAGATACATATGGTCCGCCATCTTAGTATCCAAAATGGCGTCAAATATCGATTATTGACTTCTACCCATGAAGCCCGATCGATAGATACCCATATTGCATGATATTATAGTTCAAACTAACATTCCGTGGCCGCCATCTTGGATATGATTCGCCATCTTGAATTTCAAAATGGCGTCGGATATTCATTTTTGAGTTCTGCTCATGAAGCCCGGTCGATAGATACCCATATTGCATAGTATCCGAAACAGCATTGCCGTTAAATAGCATACATTCTAGAGTTTTAGCCGCCATCTTGGATCCTAAGCCGCCATCTTCTTCTTCTTCATCTTCTTCTTCTTCTTCTTCTTCTTCTTCTTCTTCTTCTTCTTCTTCTTCTTCTTCTTCTTCTTCTTCTTCTTATTTGTGGTTCTACGTCCCCACTGGGACTTGACCTGCCACGCTTCAACTTAGTGTTCTTTGAGCACTTCCACAGTTATTACTTGGGTTCTTTAGGGGCCCAAGTAACACACTTGTCACCGAAGAGTCACGGCGGCGCAGGTTTTTGTTGCGCAGAAGTCACTGTGACTTGCTTCTAACAAATAAACACTTACTTGCTAGAAGTAAGTCACAGTGACTTCTGCACAACAAAAACCTGCGCCGCCGTGACTCTTCGGTGACAAGTGTGTTACTTGGGGGTATCCGGATTATTTCATAATCGGATTCTCCGCCCAAAAATTAGTCGAAATCCAAAATTTCATAATTTTTGAAGTCCGGGAACTATTTATAAAATGCATTTAAAGTTTTTATGAGGAAAATTTTTTGTTCGGGTTGAACTGTCACTTTATCGATTGAACTGTCATTCTTTCCACGAAAATTAAAACTGTTTTGTTAATTTAACCATCAAAACAAAGGTATTGGAATTCAATAAAATCACGTTATACTCAGAAAAATAAGCTCTTTCGATTAGGCTACAGGAAATAGCAATATTTTATTCACTAAACAACCCAATTGGGGTTTTAAATTTACAAAAATGTATTGATTTTTTCATTTTATTCGAAAGAGCACCTTTTTCTGAGCCACTGTAATTTTTTTCAGATTTTTAGAACTTTGTTTTGGTACCTAAAATCAATTTCAAAGAGATTTTTAGAAATCACCTTTTGACAGCTGGGCAACTGTTTGACAGCTCCGCTCAGTACAAACTGCGACGAGGGGTGATTCGACAAATCGCTCCCATACAAACTTCAAATTGATTTTTAAATACGTTCCCGGGCGCCAAAATACATGAAAATTTGGATTTCGGCTCAGTTTGACATGCAGATTCAGAATATCGAATTATCTCAACATCGTTAAAGAAGCCAATTGAAGGGCTTTCTTTGTCTGCCATTGCATGAATTTGTATATTGTGAGGCAAGTACAATGATACACTATGCCCAAGGAGTCGAGAAAGTTTCCCGACTGGAACGGGAATCGAACCCGTCGTCTCCGGATTGGCGATCCATTAGCCTAGAGAACTTGAATTCCAATACCCCAGCTACCACCTCCACATCCTAAGGAATGTGTATGCCAAATTTGATTAATATTTCTTGACGCATTCCAGAGTTATGTCGGAACATACATATAATATATACTTACGTACATACATACAAACATACAAATAGACAAACATACAAACATGTAAACATACTAGCATGTAAACATACAATCATAAACATATCGACTTTTGTATGTATTGATTAACAACTCTGCCGAAGAAATGAACTATAAATTATTAACCATCAGTAGGTCGGCTCTAGAGGCACGTTCTCCTCCAGTCGGGAAATTTGTGCCATTCGTATTGGAAATGGAGCTCATAGATCGTGACAATATTTAATCTTTGCAGCATCGTTTACGCCACCTAGTGAACCAGTCACAAACTATATTGTTCACTATGAGCAAGGTATGGGTGTGGAGTTTGATGCGTAGGATGCATTGACACACACATTTTGCTTCATTCAACCGCAGTCGGCATCCAAAAAATTATCTCTCCGAATTCAAAAAACCAGCGGACCAACCTTCTGCGGCATCGTTGAAACGATGATGCTTTATCATGGACACAGAACGGTTGCCCTATCGCTATGTTCGAAGCGAAAATGAGGGAAATCTCCGTGCATAATAATGTTTGCATTCATTCAGATTTGAATGAAAACAAACAGGAAAGTGAAAATGATTTTTTTTTCGGCCAATATGACTGCAGCAAACAAAGTGAATCAACCTCAGTGGAGTGTAAACGTACGTAATGGATAAAATACACAAACCGTCAGTGGTGAATGGTGTGTTGAGCTATATAATTTCTTTGAATTTCGTTATAGCGTTCGTGCTGCATTTATTGTACTAGGTTCAGAGAGTCGAAAACTGCCTTTTGCATAGGCAGACTCTTAGAAACTGCAAAGAAATGCTGGAGTCCTTTTCTAGCACCAAATTCTGTCACACGTGTCGGAAAGAATGTTCTGGAAACATCAAACAACGATTGAAGCAGCACTCCGGAAATCCATTTGTGTCACTCATTCTGAAATGCAATCGTCAGCTTGAACATTCCAGTGTGCCTTCAGAACTACATACTCAGCATCACGTTATCCTTGCTATCACGGTGGAACGGCGGCTTGGGACGCACCGCGACGATTGTGAATATCAATTTTCGAGCCACGCGGATAACATCAGTCAATCGGATTGAATGCATGGCGCTACTAGCGCCAGCACGCGTCACATCGACGACACGACGTCGAATGCCATGGCACATGGAAAAAACAAACTACCTAAAAAATACGTTAAAAGAACGCAAAAATAAGTAAACCGCTTGAACTTTTTACCCAGCAGTGGGTTGTTTCCTCGCTCTCCCCATCGCAATGTTGTCAAAAACAAAGCGAGAAGCAGCTACCTAGCCGATAATGTCCGTGCGAGAAGCCAAATTTGGGTTGTTTGCCGTTTACGTAAAAGTGGGTTTATTTCAACCCACTAGGGTACTTTCGAAAGTCAACGATAGGTAAAAAGAACTTTGCGATGGGTTGCAATTTTCTGCCGGGATCAAAAGGAAACTACCCACTCAGAGCTTTAACGTGGCTTAGCCAAATTTGGGTTCTCGCACGGAAGAGCCGATATGAGTGAAAAGAACCTATATTTGGGTTGATTTCTGGTTCCGTGCATGATCCCGAGATTCCACTGACAATGGCATCAACCTGCATCAACAAAATGCACTTGCATCGAATTTTGTACACAGCTGCGCTATCACGTGAGAAGATTGCGAACGATTAAGCACGGTTTCGCTTGTTTGATCAGCAAATCGCCGGAAGTTCGATCCATGCGGGCTGGTAGGAGATTGCTTTTCTCGTCGCCTCCATCGCCCAAACAAGAAATTTATGTCGAACGCCGTTAAAGTTTGATGAAACGGAAAGGGTTGATCAAAAATGAAGCTGGAATTGGAATGCAAGCTTAGATTCGGATGACCAACGAGATTTGTCGTTCTGGTCTCGTTCTGTTTCTGTTTTCGAATGTAATATCACTTTGAATGGAACGGCAATTCCTTTGGATAGGAATGGATCCAATATGGTCAGTGGTTATCAACTAGATTTTTTCCAAATTTCCCGATTTACCTGCAAGAGCTCATTCATGAGATAATTAATACAGACATAACTCCAGAATTGGGTTTTTAAATTATGAAAAATGTATTGATTTTTTGATTTTATACGAAAGAGCACCTTTTTCTGAGTCACTATGATTTTTTTTCAGATTTTTAGAACCTTATTTTGGTACCTAAAATCAATTTCAAAGAGATTTTTTGAAATCACCTTTTGACAGCTGGGCAACTGTTTGACAGCTCCGCCCAGTACAAACTGCGACGAGGGGTGATTCGACAAATTGCTCCCATACAAACTTCAAATTGATTTTTAAATAAGTTCTCGGGCTCCAAAATTCATGAAAGTTTGGATTTCAGCTCAATTTGACATGCAGATTCAGAATATCGAATTATCTCAACATCGTTAAAGAAGCCAATTTCATGAATATCAAAACAGGACACGCCACAAAGGTTCAGCTTATTGGACGCAGTGATTTATTTCCCAAACAGCAGCGGGGAGAAAAAAACACCAGGAATTCTATAACTTCATTCGGATGATGATTAACCTGAGATTGTTAGGGGAATATCTGTAAATAAAAAGAAAATCGCGTTAAGTACTGTTCCTTTGAATTCCACTAAGAATTTGCATCCTTTGACAGATACGTATTTCGACCTCAACTGTAAGGTCGTCTTCAGTGTCTTGTACGAGTCAAGTACAAGACACTGAAGACGACCTTACAGTTGAGGTCGAAATACGTATCTGTCAAAGGATGCAAATTCTTAGTGGGATTCAAAGGAACAGTACTTAACGCAATTTTCTTTTTATTTTCATTCGGATGTTTTTAAGACCTTTTCTTTTCCAAAAAATGTACTAATTAAAATTGCATAAGCCCCTTCGGGTATCTTTTAACCCGGGAGCGGTCGCGTCGTGTACTGAGTACACGTACCATGAAAAATACACGCTTGTGGTACACAACGTGAGCGTGGTGCCGTTGCAGGTATTCAAAGACGCGACTGCTTGAGGGTTAAGCGTTTTTCTTTAAGTAATTACAGATCATAAGTTTAACTTCTTAAGGAGAGTTCATCCAGATATTCTTCAGATTTTTTTAAGGTTTTCCTCCCATAACTCTGGAAGTAATTCTGGAATTCTTAATCAGAATTCTGGAAATAGTTCTGAAAATTCTTCTAGAAATTTTTCTAGTTATTTTTCAGGGTGTTGTTCCGAGAACTCTGACAAGAAATGCACTGGAATACCTTTCAGAAGTTTCTCTCGGAAATATTCCCAGGTGTTCTTCCATAAATTATTCCACAAGTTTGTGCAGAAATTCTTCCCTATGTTCCTCTGGCAAATCAAATGGTAGCTTTCCGGAACGTTAGCCGGGAATCTCCCATGTTTTTTTAGAAGTTTCCCAGAAACTTGCTCGATAGTTAAATATCCTCAGAAATTATTCCAAGAGTTTCTCTACCTGTTATTACAGAAAATATTATAGTAAGTGTTCTAGGAGTTCCTCTGCAATTTTTTCAGGACTTCAAAACCTTCAACCATTTAGGAATACTTCAGGTATTCCTTCAGGAAATTGTTGAAAGTTTCCTAATTGATTTTTTTCAAAAATTTTTCAGTTCAGATATGTTATTCCAAAATAAATTAAAAAAGATTAACCACAGACAAACAGACGTAACACTCTTCAAAACGGGTTGGAACATGCATTTAACAATCAATTCAAATTTCATTTGATTGGCGCAATCGTTCCACCAGATGCTAGTGCTAGTGTCCGATCGCTTTGACGTTTGCCAATGTACACGTTGCTGAATGATGCAAACGAAATTTACTGGCAATTTGTGTAGTAGAGTGCGTATCAGCAAAACGTCGAATCGAAATTCATCATGGCCGACAGTGTCGCGTGTGGTTCTACCAACAGGTGGTAGTGTGCTCATAAAAATTACACCGGGCAAAAAATTTTGATGAATGTCCTCTAAGAGTTACGTCTTTTTGTCTGTGGATTAACCCTCTAACACCCAACTCCGCCTTCAGACCGGGTTTAGTTTGATCACACTAATTTACAAAATAAAATGAAAGTCGTGAACTTCTGTCAACAATCAAAATTTTTGAAGCACAATTTAGCGCTGATTTCGAAACCGGGCTTCAAAAAAATTTGAGTAGAACAGTTTTTGAGCTTTAGCTCAATAATTGAGCTTTACAACTTTTTAAAATACAGAAATAACTAAAATCCGAATATCTTGCGTTTTGTAAAACCAATTTAAAATCTTTTGCTATAAATTAAGAGCTGAATATAATACCAATCGTTCATCTGAATGCAGGTTTTGTGTCAGATTGATGAAATTCAAGATATTGGCAAGTTCGAAAGACGATCTCCTTAAATTTCCAAAAATATATGAAGAAATGTATTTTTATCAATAAAAAAAAAAACACAATTTAAAAATTCTTTCTCATTGTTTATTTGACATATCATATGTAGGCGAGTTACAGTAAAAAAATCAGCTAAATCGGAGCATTGATTACGGAGAATGAGATTTGTGAAGTGAGCGACTTTGCTTAAAAATAGAACAAAAATCGATTTCAAATCATCAACCTTGTATGGAAAGTCGAAAAAAATTCAGCTCTACTCTATTTTTTTCGCATTTTTGAACTCAGGGCATGATTCTACACCAAAAATAATCATCAGCTACCGATTTCAAAAATACAGTAAACTAGTATCATTTTTGTATATTTTGTTTGCTGGGCAACCAAATCTTTTTTTTTTGGCTGATATTTAAAGCGTATTTGATTTTTTTTAAATCATTGGATAAAGTATGTTTTGGTTACCATTCAAATGTCATTATTTCTTTTGTATGGGATATCAACAATTAACATATTTTTATTTTTGCCTTAACCATTCTTTGAAAGTAAAAAAGTTTAAGGTAGTTGATTACACTCTCAATTTTTTTTCTATAAAATTACACGGAAAATAAAATTTACCATGAAAAAAATTAAAATAAAGTTATTTTAACAATAAAATCTCAAAATGTTTTCATCTTAAAAAATCGTTTTCCCAAATAAGCTTCCAGGAAACATATAAAAGTGCAGGTTTGTTAAAAAATAAAAATTAGAAAAATGAAAAAACAAAATTGAAAAGAATCGCCTTCCAGGGCATGTTTAAATCGATTTTAGATGATGAAATATGATATTTAGATCAAAATCAAAAATTTGGGCTTTAGAGGGTTAATTCTATGAGTTATAAGTACAAGTTTGCAGAACTCTGCCAGCAATTACTCAAAGCATTTCTCCAGGAGTTCCTCCAAGAATTTTTCCAAGTCCTCTTTCATGAATTTTTGCATGGATTTTTTTTTCAGGATTCTGCCCAGTTCCTTCTGATGCTTCTTAAACCGGGAGCGGTCACGTCGTGTATTGAGTACACGTACCATAAAAAAGACACGCTTGTGGTACACAGCGTGAGCGCGATTCCCTGCAGGTAGTTAAAGACGCGACTGCTCGAGGGTTAATGATTTTTTCCAATAATTCTCCAAAACAAATCACTGAAGGATATTTCTGACATTATCTCCAAGCAGTTTATTAAAAGATTGCCCCAGTATTTTCACAATGATTCTTTCAACGATTCATTTGAGCTTTCCTTTTATTGTAATTCAAGGAATGCTTCACAGCTTCCTCAACGATTTTCTTTGCAAATTTATCCAGTTCGTGCCATAAGTTTTCAGGAACGCCATCAAATATTCCTCTAGGTATATTTCGGTGAATTTCTCAAGGAATCCCAAGGCTTACTTCAAGAATGTTTGGAACATTTTTTGCGGAGTTCCAAAGAATTTCTTCTTAGAATTAACTATAGTATACAAAACTGTTTGCAAGAGTTCCATTAGATTTTTTTAATACCCCTGTATTCTTGCAGCTACTCTCCGAGATTTCCTTCAGGAATTCTCCCATGGATTTCTGTAATAGTTATTCCTGAACTTCCTCCACAAAGCTACCCAAGGGTTCTTCCAAGATCCTTTGGAACTTATTCCAAGGAATCCTCTTAGGATTTCCCTAGGACTTCTTTTTTTTCAATTTATATTATCAAGGACATCATCAAAAATTCGGTCCTACTAAGCAATTATTTTAGAATGCTTCCTAAGATTCCCCGGAAATTCACTCAAATATTTTTTCTGATGTTCTTCAAAGAAATAGTCCGAAAAAAAAATTGGGATTGCTCTAGAAAATCTTCACGGACTCCTTCGGAAAATCTTCTAGGAAATCTTTATGCACTTCTCCAGCAGTTCTTCCAAGAATTTCTTCAGGAATTTTAAAATGGTTTATCCGAGTATTTTCCAAAGAATCATCAAGAAAAATCTTCGAATAAATCTCTAAGAATGTCTTTAAGAATTATTTCAACAGTTCATTCAAGTATTATTACTTAGATTACCCAGGACTTTTTAAACAATTCCTCCAAAAATTCAAATTTGGTTTTGGTTTGGGAAAAAATCCTCAAAAAATAAATCCTTTGGAGAATTTTTCCCCAAAAATGATCCCAAGAAATACTTCGGGATTTCTTCATGCTGAAAATCTTGGAATATTCCTTAAGAAATGTATCTCAGAATTTTCTAATGAATTTCACCGAAAACTATAACAAGGATTCAACACTAAATCGGCCCTTTTATTGCATCCATGAATTTCTCAGGAGTTGTTACTAGGGTTCTTCTAGTAATTTTTCCAGAAACAATTCCATGAATACCTCCAAGGATCCATCCTGAAAATCCTCTACAGATTTCTTTGAAAGATCTTTTTATAAATTCCTTCAAGAATTCCTACAGGAATGATTCCGATGATCCCTCCTTGAGTTTATTCTTGGAAACTTCTAGGAGTTCTTTCCTTGAATATCTCCAGTAACTTTTACAGAAAACCTACAAGATGTTTCTGAGAGCTTCGGCGGATTAAAAAAAACTTCAAAAGAAATCCCTCATATGATAATCTTGGATCAATTCTAGAACGGCAATCCTTTTAATTGTTTCTAAAAAACATTGAAAAATTCCTGTGAAAACTGATGCATCTTTAAACAGTGCCTTAAAAAAATCCTGAAAAATCATGCAAAAAAATCTAGAGATATCTTTGCAAGGATACCTACAAAGATCATTGGAAAATAATGAAAGAGTTTTAACAGCAAGACCAAAACAAAATGATGGAGACATCTGTAGAAAAAACATTTAGGCGAATCTTCGAAAAAAAATAGTATGAAATCTTTGAAAACTTTTCTTTACAAATCATTGAATATTTTCTAGATAAATTTTTGAAAGTTGTGGAGTCAACCTTGAAAGAATATTAAAAAATGGAATCTTAGAATAATGCTTGGAAAAGCCTAAAAAAAATTTGATAAATCAGCGAAGAAATTAAATAAGCTATTTCAAATAAATTTTGAGGAAAACAATACCAAGCAAGTCATTGTAAGATTTGCTGGAAAAATTCTTGAAGAAATGTCCGGTGAAATTCCTAAAAGATTCTTCAATAAATTTTTTGTGTGATTTTTTTTTTTGAATTGCAGGCGACAGTTTGAAAGATTTACTGAAGAAAACCTTGGAGAAATTCCTAATGGTATCCTTGGAAAAATTTGTGGTCATATCGTTGAAAGAATTACCAAACATTTGCTCGAAAAAGTTTATCGCGAGACAGCTAGAAGA
Organism: Aedes albopictus; assembly: GCF_035046485.1. Taxonomy (NCBI): domain Eukaryota; kingdom Metazoa; phylum Arthropoda; class Insecta; order Diptera; family Culicidae; genus Aedes; species Aedes albopictus. The sequence goes on along the minus strand of NC_085137.1, from coordinate 177,255,816 downwards.
ATCCATGCTGGCATTCTAAGAACAATTGTTGGAAGTATTTCACGAAATCCTTGGAAAATTGCCTGAAAATCTTTGGAGATATTCTTTGAAAATTTTTTGGATGATTTTTATTGAAGAAATTGAAGAATTATTGAACATTTAGTCGAGAGAAATGTTGGGCAAACAATTACAACATTCTCTACATAAATTCTTGGAAATGTAGTTGAAGGAATCCATATAAAACTTCCTGGAATAATCATTAGAAAGATTACTGGTGAAGTACATACATACATTTATTTGTTCCACATCATTAAGACAAGACATAATCAACAATAGTACGCCACAATACTCGGTTTGTGGCTGCTGCTCTCCATCCTCGGTCACGCCCAATGCTCGCCAAGTCACGCTCCACCTGGTCCGCCCATCGTGCTCTCTGCGCTCCACGCCTTCTTGTGCCAACCGGATCCGTTGCAAACACCAGCTTTGCAGGGTTGTTGTCCGGCATTCTTGCAACATGCCCTGCCCACCGTATCCTTCCGGCTTTGGCCACCTTCTGGATGCTGGGTTCGCCGTAAAGTGCAGCGAGCTCGTGGTTCATCCTTCTCCGCCACACACCGTTCTCCTGCACACCGCCGAAGATCGTTCTTAGCACGCGTCGCTCGAAAACTCCGAGTGCTTGTAGGTCCTCCTCGAGCATGGTCCATGTCTCGTGCCCGTAGAGGATTACCGGTCTTATTAACGTTTTGTACATGGTGCATTTGGTGCGTGGGTGAATCTTTTTCGACCGCAGTTTCTTCTGGAGCCCGTAGTAGGCCCGACTTCCGCTGATGATGCGCCTCCGAATTTCTCGGCTCACGTTGTTGTCAGCCGTCAGTAAGGATCCGAGGTAGACGAATTCCTCCACCACCTCGAAAGTATCCCCGTCTATCGTAACATTACTACCCAGACGGATCCGGTCGTGTTCGGTTCCGCCTACCAGCATGTACTTTGTTTTTGAGGCATTCACCACCAGTCCGACCTTTGCTGCTTCGCGTTTCAGGCGGGTGTACAGTTCTGCCACCGTTCCAAATGTTCTAGCGATAATGTCCATGTCGTCCGCAAAGCACACAAATTGACCGGATTTTGTGAAAATCGTTCCCCGGCTGTTGAGCCCGGCTCGTCGCATCACACCTTCCAGCGCGATGTTGAAGAGTAGACATGAGAGTCCGTCACCTTGTCGCAGTCCCCGGCGAGATACGAATGAACTGGATAGTTCACCCGAAACCCTTACGCAGTTTTGCACACCGTCCATCGTTGCTTTAATCAGTCTAGTCAGCTTCCCAGGAAAGCCGATTTCGTCCATGATTCTCCATAGCTCTGCGCGGTCGATACTATCGTATGCCGCTTTGAAGTCGATGAACAGGTGGTGCGTTGGGACCTGGTATTCACGGCATTTCTGGAGGATTTGCCGTACGGTAAAGATCTGGTCCGTTGTCGACCGGCCGTCGATGAAGCCGGCTTGATAACTTCCCACGAACTCATTTGTTTTAGGTGACAGACGACGGAAGATGATCTGGGATAGCACTTTGTAGGCAGCATTCAAAATAGTGATCGCCCTGAAGTTCTCACATTCCAAATGGTCGCCTTTCTTGTGAATGGGGCAGATTACCCCTTCCTTCCACTCCTCCGGTAGCTGTTCGGTTTCCCAGATTCTGACTATCAGTCGATGTAAACAGGTGGCCAACTTTTCTGGGCCCATCTTGATGAGTTCAGCTGCGATACCATCCTTACCAGCTGCTTTATTGGTTTTGAGCTGGTGAATGGCATCCTTAACTTCCCTCAGCGTGGGAGTTGGTTCATTTCCGTCCTCCGCTGCACTGGCGTCGTCGTTCCTTCCGTTGCCGTGGGCTCCCGTGCCTACGTTCTCCACGCCGTTCAGGTGCTGATCGAAGTGCTGCTTCCACCTTTCGATCACCTCACGTCCGTCCGTCAAGAGGCCTCCGTCTTTATTCGGCTCGCGGCACGAAGCCGTTGCGGGATGCGTTGAGTTTCTGATAAAACTTCCGTGTTTCTTGGGAACGGCACAGCAGTTCCATTTCTTCACACTCCGCTTCTTCCAGGCGGCGCTTTTTCTCCCGAAAGAGGCGGGTCTGCTGTTTCCGCTTCTGTTTGTAACGTTCCACGTTCTGTCGAGTCCCTTGCTGCAGCATTACCGCCCTCGCTGCGTTCTTCTCCTCCAAAACCGTTCTGCACTCTTCGTCGAACCATTCGTTTCGTCGATTCCGTTCCACGTACCCGATAGTGCTCTCGGCTGCGTCGTTGATGGCTGCTTTCACTGTACTCCAGCAGTCCTCTAGAGGGGCCTCATCGAGCTCGCCCTCGTCTGGCAACGCGGCTTCGAGGTTCTGCGCGTATGCTGAGGCGACATCCGGTTGCTTCAGTCGGTCTAGGTTGTACCGTGGCGGTCGCCGGTACCGTACATTGTTGATGACGGAGAGTTTTGGGCGCAGTTTGACCATCACCAGATAGTGGTCGGAGTCGATATTGGCGCCACGATAGGTCCTGACGTCGATAATGTCGGAGAAGTGCCGTCCGTCAATCAGAACGTGGTCGATTTGAGATTCCGTCTGCTGTGGTGATCTCCAGGTGTAACGATAAGGGAGGCTGTGTTGGAAAAAGGTGCTACGTATGGCCATATTTTTGGAGGCGGCGAAATCAATGAGTCGTAGGCCATTTTCGTTCGTTTGCTGGTGGGCGCTAAACTTACCAATCGTCGGTCTGAATTCCTCCTCCTGGCCTACCTGAGCGTTCAAATCTCCTATGATGATCTTGACGTCGTGGCTTGGGCAGCGGTCGTACTCGCGTTCGAGCTGCGCGTAAAATGCGTCCTTGTCATCATCAGTACTTCCGGAGTGTGGGCTGTGCACGTTTATTATGCTGAAGTTGAAGAATCGGCCCTTGATCCTCAACCTGCACATTCTTTCGTCGATCGGCCACCAACCGATCACGCGCCTCTGCATATCACCCATCACGATGAAAGCTGTTCCCAGCTCGCGTGTGTTGCCGCAGCTCTGGTAGATGGTATGATTACCTCTAAACGTTCGCACCATGGATCCTGTCCAACACACCTCCTGCAGCGCTACGATGCCGAACCCGCGGTCCTTCAGTAGATCGGCGAGTATGCGGGTGCTCCCAATGAAGTTGAGAGATCGGCAGTTCCACGTACCGAGTTTCCAATCGCAAGTCCTTTTTGTTCGCTGGGGTCGTTGCCGTTGGTCTCGGTTCGTATTATTCTGTTGCTGATTTTCCGTTACAATGGGTTTTTACGGCTGGCTCGTAGGGCCTGACACCAACCCCCTACTTTCCGGAGGACCATAGTGCACAGTTGAGCTTAGAGTCCTTCCCTGGCACTCGGACGTAGATCAGCCGCCCCTAACATGGGGATCAGACGCTGTTGTGAGCCGCTCCTCCTGGAGAACAGACACTCAGGTTTGCCGAAGCAAACCCCCCCTTCCCTGTCAGCCTACGACCAAAGGTCCCACCGGGGTTGGTTACCCGATCTTCCCTAAGGTTGCTCATAGTTTCCGGCCGGTACCGCGTGGAGGTAGGGATAGGAGTTGCTGGGCAGAGGCTAGTGGATCACAATGGGATCTGAATTGCGCAGCATACCCAGCCTTTACCGTGCCTGGTGAAGTACTTAGAAGAAATCATAGAGATATGTTTGGAAAAACATCTCGGAAGATTTTATTGAGCAATCCTATACAGCATCACAAAAGCGTCATAAGAACTTCCGAAGGAATCCAGAGAAGATTTTCTGAAAATAGTTTTGGAAAAAATACTTGGCAGACTCTACCAGAAGAACCCGTAAAATAATTTCTAAATAAATTATTCGTGGATTTCCTCGAGCAATACTTTTAAGAATTCTTGAAAGAATATTTATAGAATATTATTCCTTCTTCTTCTTGGCGTACCGTTCCAACTGGGATAAAGCCTGCTTTTCAACAAAGTGTTCAATGAGCACTTCCTTGATCATATCGAATGGCAGGCACGAAGATACCCAAATAACCACTAGGCATTATTAAGTATTCGTCTTGTGTACTGTCATAGAACTGACGTTCTCTATATTGTCCGAATAATGGCCCTATAAGATCTAAAAGGAGAAATATAGGGCTAAGGCTAATGGTTACTCTATGCCCATGGAAGAAGCCAAGAAATTTTCCTTTACAAACAGTTCCTGGACTGACTAGGAATTGAACACGTCACCCTCAGCATGTTCTTGCTAAATACCAGTGAGCTAACCGTACCGTAGAGTTCATTCTTGGTGGGATTACTGGAAGTACTCTTGAAAGAAAACTAGAAAATAATCTTGGAGAAATCTTCAAATGAACTTTTGGGGGGATCTTTGGAAAAATTATTTGAATCTCTTTGATAGAAATTCTTGGAGCGTATTATAGAAGATTCATTGAAATTTCGAGATAAATTTTTGATGAAATTTGAGCATACCTACCTTGAAAGATTGTATCTAAAAACCTTTGTAATATTTTCTGCATGAATCCTTTAAAAAAATCTTGCAAAAATCATGGAAATCTGGTTGATAAATCAGCGCAGAGAAAATTCCTTAGCAGTCCTTATAAAAACTTGTAGGAACTCTAGGAAAAATAACCAGTCCTTTGAAGATTACCTGGAGAATTCCGCAAAGTAGTTTTTTTATGAATCTTTAAAAAATTCGTGGGCGATAGGTTGAGAAGATCCTAAGAGAATTCTAGCACAATATTCGCATTGTGCTGAGAGCGCGGGTTTGATTCCCGCCGCAGCTGCCAGGAAAAGTTTTCGGCTGTGCCACTGGGCGTTGCATGCTAATCTGTTGTCTAGTGTCGTTCTTCCTTCAAATAGCGAAAAGCTCACTGGAAGCATTGAACGTGTCCGTGTCTTAAAAAAAAAAGAATGATCGAATATGTGAGCGACAATATATCTTGAAAACGGCCACAAGAATTTCTGTGTAAATTCTAGGAATAATTCTCGGAACATTTAATTGCCAGAATTGTTGGTCAAAATATTATAAGAATTTATTCTGAAATTCTGGGAATAATACTTGAAAGAATCTTTACACAAATTCTACAAAATCCTTGGCAGAATACTTGGAATAACCACTGGAAGATTTTATTGAGGATTAATAGGAAAATAAAATAAAATAAAAAAGTGTCCTTCAAAGAACTGCCGGAGTTCTTTTAAGAATAACTGGAAAATTGTTTGGAAGAGTTCCTCAAAGAATATTTTGAAGAACTCCCGAAAGATTCTTAGATGACAGCATGGGGAAATTCTTGGAAGAATTCCTTAGGGTTTTTTTTTGGGAACGTTCTCGATGAAACCGCAGAGAAAAGATCCGGAAAATTCCTTCAAAAAATTACCGAATGCAATCTTTATAAAAATTTGCACGAAACTAGTTAAGATCCTGAGTTATTCGATGTGTAATGATATTCATGTTGAATATCAATATGCAATTTGGAGAGTAGTCGTAGACATTTACCTAAAATATTAGAGATAGAGTGGGTTTTCCATGACTTTCTTACAGAAGTGGGCTAGCCGCACAAGTTTGTCATACATCATATTTTTTCAGGGTATGCTTCTGAAATACATTTTCAGCACTGTGACGACGTAGATTTCTAACCTATATAGGGTGACAATGGGTTTTATCGGCAGGTTTGTTCTCTTCGTCATGGGGGGTTTTTGTCAGCCAAATTTCCTGAAACTTTGCTATATAATTCAGCTTAGTTGGGAAGGATTTAGGATCAACTCTGAGTTTAATAGGTTTAAAAAAAACCTTAAACGAAGAGAACAAAACGGCCGAGAATAGGTAATTTCCCCTACCTACTTTTCAATTCAGTTAATTTCTCGTTTACTGCATTTTCTCACTGGTGGAAATTCACAACTGATCGGCGCGAGAATCACTGACAGAAAATGTCTATGTATAGCTTCCGACTCGTGATGTCAAGAAAATAGAAACCCCCACGTCAAAGCTTTTTCGCGCCAACCTATCGGATTTAAATGTATCAAATCTGACAGACAGTTCTTCTAAGATTACAGTTTGATGAGCCTTCGCAGAATAAGAAGAAAAAAATAAAATCCGGAGGTAACAATTTGGCGTGCGATCCGTTCCGCCGATGCGAACGATAGCCCTTATCTTTGACGTGACTTCTCGGAAAAATTTCCTCCAGCAGAGAGTCACCATCTGGTTCCGGCTGGCGCACGGCGCGTTGTTGGGCTTTTTTATTTTCAGCTTTTCAACGAACCGTAATTTAACCTTACTACACGATATGGGGTGGTGACTGGTCGAGCGTTGTCGTCGGCTAACCAGCGCCAGCGGAACCAGCATCGCATCGCAACGCTTGATTCGAGGACCCCCATAAAGTTTTCTGTCAAACGATGGTGCCGCATGTTGTGGCAGGCTTGTCAATATGCTGCAATATGGGTGTGTGTAGTTTGGTGACAAGATTTAGGAGTGGATCCGTGATTAGCATATAAATTTGAAGTTTGTAGTCAAACTATCTCGGAGGGAACAGCACCATTTTGTCATGGTTGGAGCTGGTTGAATAAATTGCAAGTTTATTACGTTGGGGAGTGTGACCCTGGTGTCAGCATGTGCATGCATTTAAAAGTTTGACACTCTAATTAAAAATTTAACAAAATGCGTAAGCACTGCGCGACTCAAAATCCGTAAGATAGGAAGGATAATATGTTGTTAATGTGTAAAATTATGAATCGGAAATGTAATCAACTCAACCACACGACTCTTTTTCTGTATTTTATTATTACTTGATGACGTGGTGGTCAGTGGCTACCGCTTCAATCCCTGGCCCGACACTGACAGTCCCAGTGGGGACGTAAAGCCATAAAGAAGAAGAAGAAGAAGGTTCAGATGAACACTCCCGATTAACGCTGATCCGGCTCTGAGCCCAGTCCCTATAGGGGCCTGGGCCAACCCTCGGGAGCCTCACTGCTTGCATAGATAATCACTAGGATCATTGGCGACTACAGGTATACCTCGATTTAGTGGACATTTCAGTTTTCGAAATGTCTATAAAATCGAATTTTACATAAAATCGAAGCAAAATTTTTTATTTAATTTTTATTCTAAATGTATACCAAAATGTACCAAAACATACAGGGGATGGCCAAAATGTTTGGGATAGGCAACTTTTTTTTCTCTCACAAAAAAGTTCAACATGCTATAACTTTTCATAGAGTGCATCAAAAAATCTCAAATTTTGACTGTTTATCAACCTGTTATATGTGCATTATTGGTACAAATTTGGGCTCAATTGAATAGTTTTTCGCGATGTTAGAACCGTTCCGGTAAAACATTATTTTTTAGACAACTCATTTTTGAGCTGTCATATCTCGGAAACCAGTGAACCGAATTGAATGAAATTTTGAACATACACTAACAATATACAAATGCTTCACAAACTATTAAAACATAGATACTTTTTGAACGTTGAAAAAAGTTGTCATGGATTGACACTTTTTGGATTTTTCCCGAAAAAATGTAATTTTTTACGTCAATGTCAATGAATTTTAGAGTTGATGTCCAAAGGTTTTCCACTTCTGTTCTCAAGTTATCTCTGATCAGATATATTAGAGCCTATTTAGATTAAAGGAAGAACACATTTAGTAATTTTTGTGTGGTATTGTAAATTTGACTTATATTCCTCTATATGGGTAACAATTTCAACCCGGTATAACTTAATTCGCCGTGAGAAAATATTACATTTTATAACGTTGTATTAAGTATCAATATATTGTTGATAAACGTTAAAAAATTCATTCAATTCGGTTCACTGGTTTCCGAGATATGACAGCTCAAAAATGAGTTGTCTAAACAATAGTGTTTTACCCGAACGGTTCTAACTTTGCGAAAAACTATTCAATCGAGCCCAAATTTGTACCAATGATGCACATATAACAGGTTGATAAACAGTCAAAATTTGAGATTTTTTGATGCACTCTATGAAAAGTTACAGCATGTTGAATTTTTTTGTGGGAGAAAAAAAGTTGCCTATCCCAAACATTTTGGCCATCCCCTGTATAAAAACTGCATGAAAACTGAGTTTTTGATAAAAGGCTCGGAGTTTTTGGCAAATATTAGTAATTCTCGCTAAATAATGAATAAACCATTATCTCGCTAGCTTATTACGATGGAAATCTTTTGTCTACAAATATATGTATGGTTGATACAACAGCCAATATTTTGAGCAATGGACATACACAATAACGTTATTTGCATAAATGTCCTTAAAAATTCATTCAGAGTTGCATTCAGGGATGCCTTTAAAAATGTCTCGTAGGATTTATCCTGGAATTCCTTTACGAATTGCTTCAGAAATTCCTTTAGGGATCTCTTCTGAAATTCCTCAAGGGGTTCCTTCGGAAATTTGGAGATTCGTGACAAACACTTGATAGAGCGTGGTCACTGGCTTTGCTGTATTTGCCGAACGATCTTTCTGTACGAGTAGTGTAGGTTTATACCGCTATCTGCTCGGACGCCTTTGGTTGCAATTCTGCGATGTTAAATATAATTAAGTGACCCCAGAGTTTACTACATTATTACGGACGGTTTCGAAAGAAAACTATTCAAATTATATCATACAGAGTATTTCAGAAAATCTTCCATGTGTTTCTCTAGAAGTGTCATTTATTTTCACAAATCATTTCAGAGATTGTTTGAGAAGTTCACCCAGGGATAAAATCATCTGGATATTTATTCAGAAATTTCTCTGCATTCGTTTGGAGCATCTATTGGAGATACCTTTTGAAAATGTACCAACAATTTCTTAAGAAATTCTTCTAAAAATCTTTCCTAAAAAAATCTTTCGGAAATTTGTTCGAGTATTGGCCAAAAATTCCCTCACGGGTTCTTTCAAACAATCTCCCATGGGTTCATTCGGAAATTTTCTTCAAGGGCTTGCTAAGAATTTCCTCCTATTCTGAAAATTTCATTAAGAATTCTTTCAAAGCATCTTACATGATTTACTTCTGAAATACCTCCTTTTTTCAAAAATATATCTAGGTATTTGAGCAGAAATTACTCCAGGGATTCTTTCAAAAAAATCGTCCAGAGATTCCTTTGGAAGTTTCTTTAGATCAGGAGTTCCCAACCTTTTTGAGGTGGCGACCCCCTTTAAGAATTGTCGAATCATCTGGGTCCCAATGATTTTTTTTTTGAAAAAAAAACAAATTATATGAACGAAACCCAGTTTTTTGGGTACAGTGACGTAGCCAGAAACTTACTGTGGGAGGGGTTTTCGACGATCAATGATACGTTTTTTTTTATTCTACACTCATATTTCGTAAACAATGATGTCATGTGTACCTTCTATTTGAGTTATAGCTGAAGAATAGCGGCGCAGCCGAAAATTTTTTCTACTGAAGGCGTTTTATACTGAAAATTTGTTCCTAAAATTGTGGCAAGGCGGTTTACAAAATTGAAAATTGGTATAATTTGCACAAAATAAAATAAAAATTTAACAAGTTTTTGGTAACATCGCGGCCCCCTTGGACTGGCTTCACGGCCCCCCAGGGGGTCGCGGACCACCGGTTGGGAACCCGTGCTTTAGATATTTACACAGAAATTTCTCTAAAGATTTCTTTAATAAAACTTTCAGCGATGCGTTCAGAAACTATTCCAGTGGTTTTCGAAAAATATGTCAAAGTTTCCTTCAAAAATTTCTACTGGAATTACTTTGGAAATTCTTCACAGGAATTCACCAGAAATTCCTACATCAACTTCCATAAATTCCACTAAGGATTCTTTCAGAAGTTTCACAAAGAGTTGTGTAATAAAGTTGTGTATGAGTTTCTGCCGAAATTCCTCCAGAGATGTCTATACAAAATCTTTCAAAGGTTTATCCTACTTTCCGGAACTTCTCTAGTTTTTTTTCGAAAAATCTTTCGGAAATTCCTTTAAACATTCTCTCAAACAATCTTCCATGTATTTATTCCAAAGCTTTCTCCGGGCTTCGATTTAGAAATTGACTCAGAGATTTTTTTTGAAAATCTGAATTTCTGTCAGAAAATCTTCCTGAGATTTCCTTAGAAATTTCTCCAGGGATTATTTAAAAAAGTGCGGGAGATTCATTCGGGAATTTTCTGCACGAATTCCTATGAAAAGTCCCCTAGAGGTTTTGTTACAAATTTTTCGAGGAATTTTTTCAGAAAATCCCTTGGCTTTTATCATAAATTCGACTAATAATTTCATCAGAAATATCCCAAGAATTTCCTCCAGAGATTTCATAACAAATTTCTCCAAGAATTACTTTGAAAAAAATTTCACAGATTTTCGATAGTTCTTTCATGAACCCTTGCTGAAATCCATTCGAGGATTCATTTAAAAAATCTTTCACGAGTTCCTGAAAAAATCTCCCTAAGATTCCTAAAAAAAATCTATAAGATTTTTTTTCATGGGGATTCCTCCAGAAATTTTTAGAAGCATTCATCTAGAAAATCTTTCACGAACTTTCTCGAATTTTTTTTTTTAGAAAATGATTCACGGATATATTAAGAATCAGAAATTCAGAACTCCTTCCATTTTTTTCGGAAGTTTTCTGAAGAATTTCCTCCGAGGATTGCTTTAGAAATTCTTCAAGAGATTATTATGGAAATTCCCAAAATTTATTCATATTTGTTTAGATGTTCCTTCAAGACATTTCTCTTTCAGAAATTGTTTCAAGGATTTCTTAAGAAAGTCTTAGAAAATCCTCCAAGGATTCCTTCAGAATTTTTTCTACAGTTTATTTAAGGATTCTTACGGAAAGGCTGGAAGGCATTCTTGCAGAGATTCCTGCAGAAGTTCACACAGAGATTTCATTAGAAATTTTAGCGGATATTCCTCTATGTGTTTTCTCAGAAATTGCTCCAGGATTCCCTCTAAGCGTGATTCTAGGAATTTCTCTTTGGAATCTTCCAGGAATTCATTAAAACATTGTTTGGGATTTTTATTAGGGGATTTCTCCTGTTTTTTTTTTTAATATCTCAATTGGTTTTGTTAGGTATTCTACCATATGTTTCCAGGTGTTTTTTTTTTCAGGAATTCCTCCTGAATTTTTTTCAGAAAAATCCATCTATGGATTCTTGAAACATTCCTGTTTATTTCAGAAATTCTTTCAATATTATTTAAAATTTTCTTCAGTTTTTTTTAAACTCCTTCTGAAATTTCTTCAGCGATACTTTCGGAAATATCTTTAGAGATTTCTTAAATGTTCCTAGAATTACTCCAAAAAATTCAGCAGGGTTTTTTTTTAAGTTGATCCATGGATTCTTTGAAAAGATGATCCATCAGTTTCTTCAGGAATTGCTCAAGCTGTTCCTCCAGGAATTCATACATGGGAATGTACCAGCGAAAGGACGCTGAAATCGGGATACCTAGGTTAACTAGCTCTGATTTTACCATGACAGCACTGAAAATTATTTATCACACATCTTGTCAACAATTTGCCGAATCATTAAAATGACCTTTTTATGGAATTTGCTACACATTTTGGAATTCAATCAGCTGAGTACACGCCAAGATAGTATAAGGCATCTACCAAAAATATCAGGAATATATTAGAGTACTTGATGAGGAAGTCATAAGAAACCTTGAAAGAAGTTTGTTAGAAAGCTTTGAGGAAAAAAAATAGCGAATGGGCAGTTTTCATGCATCTGCATAAAATGTTGTCATTGCTTAGCAAGAGATATTTATAAAAAAAGAAGTCAGAAAGGAAAGTAGAAGATTAAGGTGAATATATAAAACTTAGGTATGTTTGGCGCTATTATGAGTGCTCCGCAAAACAATGTATTGATATGAATTGCTCCGCGTGTCAAAAGATTGATAATCCCTGCATTATAAGACATCATAATACAAACTGCAAGTTTAAAACTGATTGGATAATAACAATTTTACATTTAAAAAAAAGTGTACATAAAATCGAGGTAAAATGTACATAAAATCGAAGTACATAAAATCGAGGGTCTATATAATCGAGGGTCCACTAAATCGAGGTATACCTGTACTTGATTTGCAGTGAGGGATAGCGGCTCTAAGGGGGACCCAACTGAAATGACTACCAAATCCATGAACAACAACAACAATGTGATCGAGAGAGAAGAGATAGAGGGAACGGCGTTGAAACCATTCGCGCGAGGAGGACTTGTGAGATCGCCATTACTAGGGGCTGGTGTATATCCACCAGTGAACAGAAGACAGGAGGTTCAACAAGAGGAGCACGAGGCGGCGAAGCTCCGGCCGAAGAAGCTCAGATGACCGGCGCGGATGTCACGCGGGCGCTGAACCGCAACAGGAGAGAACTACCAAAGATATTGGTAGTTGCCGAACAGCTGGACGAGCTGATCGACTACACGAGCGGGCGGACTTCCATCAGTAAAGACCTGAAACAGGGCCTGCTAAAGATCCGCAAACCGCTGGCTCTGGCCAAGAAAGAGTATGAGGTCGAAGAACGGAATGCGGCTGATGCGAGCAGTGAGGAGCCAGTCCACCCAAATGGACAGATTCTTCTTTGCTCGCCGAGGAAACGTGGCCCAAGAGGCGTCCGGTAGAGGAATAAAGGTCAGCGCGAGCAACCAGACTCCCAAGTCGGGTCGAAACCTGCAAGGAGCAGGGAAACCAAGCCCCAGGAGGAGAAATGGGGGCCAACCGGATCAAGGGAAGGAGAATCGCTCCGACAGCAGCAAACTGTAGAGGAAATGCGGAGTGAAAGGCCACATCGCCAGGGAGTGCAACTCGGCCCCAAAATGTCTGATCTGTACGGCGAACAACGGTCGCACTACGAGTGGGCCTTAATGTCCAGGCACGCAAGGAGGTCAAACCAACCTTCGATAATGCATGTTACACAACTAAACCTGAACCATTGTGAAACCGCATAAAAGTAGCTGTCTTGGTTGCTGTGGCAATCAGTCTCGGAGTCAAATACAGCCATCGCCCCACCATCGGACCCATACCGTATCCCTCCCGATAACGGGAACTGGTTAGCGAATAAGGCCAAGGTAGCGGCAATCTGTACAACCGGTCGTTTCTGGTCCAGGAAATAATTTCCACGTTGCACGAGGGCTTTACTGCAGTTGCTACGCTCCCCCCAGGAGCCCGATAAACCAGTTCTACTAGTAGACTAGTAGAATTGAGTCCCATGGTCATCGGTGCAGACTTCAACGCCTGGGCGATTGATTGGGGTAGCCACGTGATTAACACGAGAGGCTGGGCTCTACTTGAAGCTATGACTAGACTGAATGTGAATGTCGCGAACGTAGGCGACAAAAAAAAATCCACAGTATGAACGGCTCTGAGTCCATCATTGATGTGACCTTCTGAAGACCAGGTCTAAACACTAGCTCGGACTGCAGGTTAGACGATGGATACACGCACAGTGACCACCTGGCGATTCAATACATGGTGGAACAAGGAGGAAGCCGGCCACAGCCAAAGGTCACAGACCGTTATCGGGGATGGCTAACCTCACGAACTCTAAGCCGTGCATGTGACGCCGCAATGCCAACCGGTATACTGGTGGTGTCCAGAAATAGCAGAACTCCGCGCATCCTACTAAGAGCTGGAAGGAGGATGCAAAGAGCTCGCATCGATGAGGATATAATGGAACAAAGGGAGGCGTACAGCTAAACCGACATTGAACAAAGAGATTGAGGTACGTAAGCGGGCGTGCTTCGAAAATCTCTGCCAGGTAGCCAATACGACCCCTTGGGGTGATGCCTACAGTGTTGTCATTGCCACAACGAAGGGAACGTCAGCATCCCCAGAACGTTCCAGAGTTGCTGAAGAAGACCGTGAAAACACTGTTCCCACGTCACGATATAAGACCATGGGCCCCCGTCCCCTATGGCCAAACCGACCATAGCGAGATCGCCCTGATGATGAACGACGAACTCATTGCAATAGCGAAGTCGCTTAAGTTGAACAATTCTCCAGTTTCGGACGGAATCCCGAAAGTAGCCCTCAAAACGGTCATGGAGGCTAGCCCTGACATGTTCATAATGGCTATACAGATGTGCCCGGACAGAGCCGAATTTCCGGAGAAGCGGAAAAGACATAGATTTGTTTACTGCAAAAACCTGGAAAACAGTTGGAACGGATCATTCTATCGAGGCTGATGATCTATACCGAGAGACCAGATGATGCTGGGCTCTCGGGTAACCAGTTCTTCTTCCGGAAGGATTGATCGAACGGGGACGCTATTAGGGCTGTCACCAAAATGGCCGAGATACCGCTCCAAAAGAAGCGAACAGGAACCCGCTATTGCGCGGTTGTCACGCTGGACGTAAAGATGAACGCATTTCGATGAATCCGTCAGTTACACCACCTAGGAGTCCCGGTTAGGCTATACCGGATACTGAAAATCTACTTCCAGAATAGGGTGCTACAAATATAAAAATAATGAAATTTACACGTCATGTAAACTTCAGTTTAGTCAGGTAAACTTAGGTAAAGTGTTATGATGGTTTACATGATACATTTATCATGTAAGTTTGTGTAATATGTCATGTAAACATACAGCTTACCTTACCGGTCAGGCTAAGGCCGGGGTGGCCTCTGCTGTACGTAGTAGCCGCCCTTTGCCATCATGTACTTTGTCTTTGACACATTAATGACTAATCCGATTCGATTGGCTTCACTCTTTAGTCGGATGTACGTTTCCGCCATCGTCTTAAATTTACGAGCAATAATATCAATATCATCAGTGAACCCTGGCAGCTGTACGGACTTCGTGAAAATCGTTTCACTCGTGTACAGAGTCATACTGAATTACATGACATATAATGGAAGTTTACATGATATTTGATGACTTTTACATGATGTGTCATGTAAACTTCTGTGATATCCCACGCTAAAATCATGTGCATCATATGTCACAGAATTTTACACTATCTTTTCGATCTGTGTAATTTATGACACCGAGCGAGATGAGAGGAGCTACAACATCACCGCAGGGGTACCTCAGGGGTCCATCCTGGGCCTAGTACTATGGAACACGGGGTAGGGAAAAACATTCATTTCATTTTTTTTTTTCATTTCATTTTTATTTCAAGAACATGGAACGCGGCGTATGATGGGGTATTAAGGCTCAAACTTTCACCTGGCGTAAAGCAGGTCGGCTACTAGGTCGGCTATGCCGATGATATTACCCTCGTGGTACACGACGAGTCGATAGAGGAAGTGGAACTGACAGCAACGCACGCAATTGGCATGGTAGAGTAATGGATAAGGTTTAGATAGTTGAAACTCGCGCACCACAAAACGGAGGTGGTGGTGCTAAACAACAGCAAGTCTGAACAACTGGTAGTGGTCACCACAGGCGGGTGCACGATCAACTCTAAGCAACACTCACTAATCTACGATAAGCTGAAATTCAAAAGTCACGTAGAATACGCCTGTAAAAGGGCAAGCATGGCTATAATGGCACTGTCAAAGATAATGTTAAACATCGGTTGAAGATTATCACCGTGGACCTTTACTATTATTTGGTTTCGTTTGATTGGCTTTTATCGGTGAAATGTAAAATAGCTCGGTAAAAGCTGCTCACGACGATTGCAGTCTCCATATTATGGTATGGCGCCGCTGCATGGTCGAATGTGATAATGGTCAATTGAAACATGACGCGACTCGGGATTTTTCTTTCTGAAGTTTCTGCATGGTTTCCTTCAGAGTTATCTACAAGGATTACTTCAGTAATTGCTACAGATATTTTTCTCCAGAAATTCATCAAAACACTCGTCTCTGAATTCTTTCAGAGATGACTCCAAGAGTTCTACCAAGTTTCCCTCAGGGATTCTTTCAAAAACTATTTCAGGGATTTTTGTAAGAATTCATCCAAGATTTGTTTAGAAATTTCTTTCAGAGATTATTCCAGGAATGCCTCCAAGAATTCCATCGGAAATTACTACAGGTTCACTCAGAAAATCATTTATGGGCTCACTCAGAAATTCCTACAACAATTTCTTGAGGAATTTCTCTAGGGATTCCTTTGGAAATTCTTCTAAACATGTCTCTAATAATTCCTTAAGGGAATTATTTTAGCGATTCTTTATATTTCTCCAGATCGTTCGGTATCTGGTCCGCCCACCTTGCACGCTGTCCCTCAAGTGTTTTTATGAGGTCCAGATCTCTTGCGAACAAGTATTTTGCAGGGTTATTTTCATTTTCACAGCATGCCCTACCCATCGTATCCTTCCAACTTTTACCGCTTTCCGGAGGCTAGGTTTACCGTAGAGTGCAACGAGTTCGTGGTTCATCTCTTGCACACCGCCAAAGATGGTGGTCATAAACAGCAATCTCTTGAACACTCCGAGTTCTGACATGTCGTCGTCGAGCATTGTCCATGTCTCGTGATCGAAGAGAACTCTCATCAGCGTCTTGAGTTTTAGACGTACATAAAGTTTCAAATGCAAATACTTACATTTTTCCTGAAAGTGGAGTCAATCTGCGAATGGTTAAGTGTGAGCGTAATGAGTGGTTGAGCATCATGATACCCAATACATATATTTAATTAATCAACCCCACAATTTCATCGCAAGGCGGTTAATCATTTAGCTTTCGCCGGATATCCATACGGTTATCATAAAGATAACTTATAATCTCTTGACGTGCAAATGGCCACGGAACGAACCGCGATGCGAATCTTCATTCATCCGATAATCAGGTGTTACGCACCATCAACTTTGATGTAATTTTATCAGTCATCATCGGGCTTAATTACTGTGCATTTTAAAAGCATCGCCCGATTAATGTGTCGCTTATCGGAATCCCAGCATGGACTCCAATGACGGCTGGTGGTGATATCCAACCAGAAAAATCAATCCACTGACTGACTGTAAAAGCTCCCGCTCTGTCGTGTTCCGGTCGATTATGTTGCAGTTTACAGCCAATACTGCTGCTGCTGCTGCTGCTATCGCTGGCGCACCAACCGGGGTACCGTGTGTTTCCGGCCGGGCGACAGTCGCTGCCAGGAAATGCGGCATCCCATTTATGATATTCCGGGTTTCCTGGCGTTTTATCTCGCGACGCGACGTGCTGACTTCTCTGAATACCGTTGGCTTTCGCACGCCCCTCCAGCGCCTAGTGCCTACTAGCGAATGTGATGGGGTTGAACGCCGATGCGATGGGATGCGTGGTGGAAGCGGTAGAAAAACGGCATCCATTATTATTTGCTGGGGGAATGCGCCCACTCGGCTATGTCATCGGTGTGGAATGTGCGACGGAGAGTTGAAAGGAAATTGTGCAGTCGCAGGATTGCACTTTGCAATATTTTGCTCAGACATTTTCAATTCCATTCCAAGTGGTGTGTTGCTCTCCGGGGATTCAAGGCGTCTGTGTATTGGCGCAAGGTGAAATTCTCGTAATAACAGTACTTTTTTGTAAATACGCCAGTTTCTTTTTTTACATAAAGGGATTCTGGGAGACGCACGAGGATGAACTGCAAAATGATGAGTCGATATATTGAAGGAAGCGTTTTACATAGCTCTAGTCTTCAAAAAATTGGCTTCAAAATGGTGAGTTGACAACCTGGAGCGGCCAACATAGCTCACACGTTCCTACCTCATGATTCCTCGAGCCAAGAGATGACAGAAACCGCTAGCTAAGAGCAGAGATGGCATGCTCCTCAGTGTGTGTGCAAGTGTGCGCGGTTTTAATATGAAAATGAGCTGCACTGTGCACATTTTCAGTGCGCAATGCCATCCCTGGCTAAGAGTTGTGTGCTTAGCTGGTAGTGCAGCCTGGGCACTGTTGTCCTTCTGACTTCAGCTAGATTGAGGAGGTACGATCCGAGTGTCTGTTCACCAAGGAGGTGCGGCTCAAACAGCGTCTGTTCTGGCATCCAGCGGCTGAGTAAGAAACGGTGCACCACGCCCAGCTAGATCCAAGGTGGTAGCCCCATCAGCGTGGTCGTCTCAGTGTTGTTTGGGACGTTAAACAGAACTGGCACGATGGCCCTCCGGCGAGACAGGGTTTCGCAGGATGTGACAAGATAACCTACGACGAACTACATCCCCGCAACTTCGGCATCTTGGCGTTGTAGGAACTTTGTTGGACTGGACAGAAAGTGTGGAAAAGCCGACATCGAGCGGCTACCTTCTACTAAAGCTGTGAAATCACCAATGAACTGAGAACAGGATTTATAGTGTTGGGCAAGGTGCGACAACGTGTGATCGGGTGGCAGCCGATCAACACAAGAATGTGCGTGTTAAGGCGAAACTGGAAGCATTTCCTCATTTTTTTGGTTTTTGATTTTTAATAAAATAACGAAGCAATATTTTCAAAATCGGTTTTCGTACACATGTAGAGTATGGATCAAGGTATCTCCTGAATTTTTCCCTGGTGGAAAAAGTTTTTCGTTTTTGCAGAAACCATTTTTTTGTGCAATTTTGTTTGAAAATGGTTTCTGCAAAAACGAAAAACTTTTTCCCCCAGGAAAAAAAATCAAGGAGATACCTTAATCCATACTCTACATGTGTACGAAAACCGTATTTGAAAATATTGCTTCGTCATTTTATTAAAAATCAAAAACCTAAAAGTGAGGAAATGGATCCAGTTTCGCCTTAAGAGTTAAGGGCTGTTTCTTCAACGTCCACTGCCCTCACGAAGGGAGACCTGATGACGAAAAAGAAGCGTTCTACGCGCAGTTAGAGCAAACATACGATGAACGCGCAGGTAGGAAGGGAGGAAATGTACAGACCGGTAATCGGGTGAAACAGCCTGCACGCCGTATCGAATGATAACTGCCAGCGATGCGTAAACTTTGCAGCCTCCCATGGTGTGGTAGTCCGAAGCACCTTCTTCCCCCGCAAAGATATCCACAAAGCCACCTGGAGATCACCCGACTATCAAACAGAAAACCAAATCGACCACGTTCTAATCGACGCTAAATTCTTGGATATAACCAATGTCCGCACATACCGCAGTGCGAATATAGATTCGGATCACTACTTTTAGTCGCTGTATACATGCGCTCCAAACTTTCGACAGTTATCACCACGCGTCGAAGTCGAACGCCGCGGCTTAACATCGAGCAGCTGCGCCACGTAGAAGTGTCTCAAGACTACGCGCAGCAGTTAGCAGTGGCCCTACCAACGGAAGAGCAGCTTGGCGCAGCTTCACTTGAAGATGGCTGGAGGGACATCCGATCCGCCATAGGTAGTACCTCGGGGCAGCCTATTTAATGCACCCATAGATAAATGAAAATGGACCATAGAAAAATAAAAATTCACCATAAATAATTAAGCAATGTACCGATAAAATGCACAGCATTCTCCATATATAAATATAAACGTTCCATAATAAATTTAAAATATAGCGGTAAACCAAAAAGTTTTCTAGTTAAAAATGAAACATTGTATCAATAAAAAATTAAATAAAACACCTTAAACAAATAAGTTTGCTCCATAAAAAATGATAAAAATATCCATAAATAATGAACATTTGCTCCATAATTATACCATATTTGCTCCATAAAAAATTGAAATTGCACAATAAATATCATCAAATTGCACCATAAACAAATTGTAAATTTTACCACAAAGAATGTAAAAGCTACATAAATTTAATCTTATTGTACCATTGCTGCAGTGTTCAACGACATATAGTACTTTAGGATGTGGATTGGAAAATGTTAATATGAAAAGTAAAAAGAAAATAAACAGAAATCATATACCGAAGCACACATCTAGTATAGAACGACTTGAAAGATGGAAAAACTATGAATGAAATTTACCGGATAATCGCTTGCTGTTTGAACCCGCTAACGCTCGTCGGACTTAAAAAAGAGATAACATCGCTGTTTGCATTATACCGGGCAAATCCTTGGATTTGTGGATTACCTAGAACCGAATCGACACAGTTACAACGCATCCACAGGCTACGCCTCATTGATTAAAAGAATCCGCATTTTGGGGTTAACCATATTCTTGGAGTTAACATATAATTATTAATGATTTCAATTTGATCGGAAAAATTATCAGAAAAGGGTCAACTCTTATTCTCTTTACATCTGCATCGATAAGTAATTAATCCATGTTTTATATAATTATAAAATAAACTAAGTATTCTGATAACAACTGACGTTCATTTTATTAGATTAATTTTAGATTATCATGACAAAAGGAGCAGAATATAGCCTTTTAACTTCCACATATTAACATATATTTACATATTTCCAGTGCTACTAGCCGTTGAAATACTGCTTATGATGTAGAATTTGATTATTTTTGAAGATTTCGCATTCTTTGAGGTAAAATTTATAGTTTGTTTATGGTGCAAATTGATGATATTTATGGTGCAATTTCAATTTTTTATGGAGCAAATGTTCATTATTTATGGATATTTTTATCATTTTTTATGGAGCAAGCTTATTTGTTTAAGGTGTTTTATTTAATTTTTTATTGATACAATGTTTCGTTTTTAACTAGAATTTTTTTTTGGTTTACCGCTACATTTTTAATTTATTATGGAACATTTCTATTTATTTATGGAGAAAGCTGTGCATTTTATCGGTACATTGCTTAATTATTTATGGTGCATTTTGATTTTCCTATGGTGCATTTTGTAATAATTATGGCCGCAATAACCTTTTACCGTACCTCGGCTACAGCACTGCTAGGCTTCGCGATTCCGAATCACAGAAACGACTGGTGCGATGGCGAATGTGAACAATTGAAAAACGAGAAGAATGCAGCTTGGGCGAGAATGCTGCAACACCGTACGAGAGCTAATGAGGCACGTTACATACAGGCGCGGAACAGGCAGAACTCAGTCTTCCGGATGAAGAAGCGCCAGCAGGAAGAACGAGATCGCGAAGCGATGGAAGAGCTGTACCGCGCTAAGGACACACGACAGTTCTACGAGAAGCTGAACCGCTCGCGCAGAGGCTTTGTGCCACAAGCCGACATTTGCCGAGATAATCACGGGAATATTCTCTCGAGGGTGCGTGATGTGGTCGAGAGGTGGCGGCAGCATTACAATGAGCACCTCAATGGCGACGTTGTAAGTACCGAAGGTGGCGCGGTAACAGAACTAGGAGTACGTGCGCAGGACGAAAGATTTCCACCCCTAACCTCCAAGAGATTGAGGAGGAGGTTGGCCGGTTGAAAAACAGCAAAGCCGCTGGAGCAGATCAACTACCAAGCGAGTTACTAAAACACGGTGGAGAAGCACTACACTGGGTCATTACCAAGATTTGGGAGGAGGAAGTATTACCGGAGGAATGGATGGAAGGTATCGTGTGTCCCATCTACAAAAAGGGCGACAAGTTGGATTGCGGGAGCTACCGCGCGATCACACTACTGAGCGCTGCCTACAAGATACTCTCCCAAATTTTATGCCGCCGTCTATCACCGATTGCTAGAGAGTTCGTGGAACAATATCAGGCTGGATTCATGGGTGAACGCGCTACAACGGACCAGATATTCGATATTCACCAGGTGTTGCAGAAATGCCGCGAATACAACGTGCCCACACATCACTTGTTCATCGATTTCAGCTCGCCGTATGATACAATCGATCGAGAACAGCTATGGCAGATTATGCACGAATACGGATTCCCGGATAAACTGCTACGATTAATCAAGGCGACGATGGATCGAGTGATGTGCGTAGTTCGAGTATCGAAGACACTCTCGAGTCCCTTCGAATCTCGCAGAGGGTTACGGCAAGGTGATGGTCTTTCGTGCTTGCTGTTCAACATTGCGTTAGAAGGTGTAAAAAGGAGAGCGGGGATAAACACGATTGGGACGATTTTCACGAAGTCAGCTCAGCTGCTTGGTTTCGCTGATGAAATTGATATTATAGCTCGTAAATTTGAGACGGTGTAAATTGAGACGTGGAGCGCAGCTAGCTGGGTGGGTCGACCAAGTGGAGGGCGATCTGCGGACCCTACGCAGAGTGCGGAACTTCAAACAAACAGCCATTGACCGAGTGGAATGAAGACGGCTACTATGTACATCAGAGGACACACAGGCCTTAGTCTGACCAGTAAAATAAGTAAGAGTGTTCGCGTTCGCAAGAGCGGTTCATGATTAAGATTTGAGAGCCCTTCACTCAAAGTTTCGAAATCATTACAGCTTCCAAAAAGCTACATCCATATTAATTCCGGTCATTGGGAATTAAGCACTGCCATTTGTTTTCAAAATTTAAACCCGACCCGCAATTATAAATCTGTCGCATCGAGTAACGGTTTCATATTTTTCATGATTTAACGGCCCAAATTCATTAAAAGCATGCGAAACAAATTAAGCTGCTTCACTGTGCTGCTATCTCGCTCGAGTCCGGCCACTTCACGGTCGGTTTGTGCTGGTGATAGCCCCAGGTGTAGCAGCACGGCATCACCGTCATCATCATCCTCATGGCCCTGCAATGCTCACCAATAAATACGAAATGACCACCGCCGGGTAGGCACGACTGTGCCCCGCGTTTTGCCGTGACCGATTTCTCACGAACAACGCCAACGGCACAGGTCGGTCGGTACTGAACGGGCTGCAATTTGCCTGACAAAAAGTTCCAAACTGCCACCGACGAGCCAGATAAAAATAATTAATACCAACGGTGCATATCGCGTGAATCCGTTTTCATAATTTTAAGTTCTCCCGTTTCACGGTAGGTGGACGGGGGAAGGATGAGACACGTCCGGGCCGATTTTAAAACCCATTATTCCGGATGTCTCTGGAGATGTGGCGTGGAGCCGACCGAAATCCCAGTGCGAAAGCGTGACTGCTTTGTGGTAAATGCGCGCCGAACCACGGTGTAAGGGGTTTGAGTTCATTTGACGATGAAAGAGGGCAAAAAATCGGCATACAATTTCATTAGGATGAGAAGGTTTTGAAACTGCCGACCAGTTGGATTTGAAATAAAATTTTAAGCCAGGATTTTTTCACTGTTTTTGTATTAGTTAGTGACTTATTAGCACTGGTTTTTCCACATTGCCAATGATTGTTAAAGTTTTGACGAGACTTTTAATAAAAGTATTATGAATGTATAATGAAGCAGAATCGTTAACTGGGGTAACTTCGGTGATTATTTGATGCTGTGAAACAAGTAGCGATGTTTTAATTATTGGTTGAAATTGAAAAGTTATAAAAAAAATTGATTGGATGAATCTGTGACATTTTGTTTTGGGTATCTACAGTCCCGATCAAAAGTTTAGGGTTTTAAGCTCGTATCTAGTCTAATTTTCTTACAATTTCAAAAGTTGAAATTTCAATCAAAAACTTATAACTCAATGAAACTTTGAACATGATTCAACCTAAACTGTTCAAAAATGTAAGCTGCCACATGCGCATCGCAATTGAAGTTTGTATGGAATTTTACATGGAAAAAACAAACATTTTCGTATTTTTCTTGAAAGTTGCTCAAAATTGTCCTATGCCATGTGACAGCTAATGTAAAAGTATAGCCCAGGATGTGTGAAAAAACTTTGTCGAAGACCACAAAGCGATACGATGTACATATGTGAAAAAAGTTATCCCCTTAGCACACACACACACGATCAGGCTAAGACCGGGGTGGCCTCTGCTGTACATAGTAGCCGTCTCCATTCCACTCGGTCCATGGTTGTTTGTCTCCAGTGGTCCACTACACGAATTTATGCTGGCCTGCTTACTCTCACCGAAAATTTGACGTTTGAGAGGTGCCGGCACAGCTCAAACGTCAAATTTCGTGTGAGAGTAAGCAGGCCAGTATGTATTTGTGCAGTGATCCGTTCCGCACTCTGCGTAGGGTTTGCAGATCGTCCTCCACTTGGTCGACCCACCTAGCTCGCTGCGCTCCACGTCTTCTTGTACCGGTCGGATGACTCTCGAGAACCATTTTAGTCGGGTTGCTATCTGACATCCTGATGATGTGACCCGCCCACCGTAGCCTCCCGATTTTCGCGGTATGGACGATGGCTGGTTCTCTCAGCAGCTGGTGCAGCTCGTGGTTCATTCGCCTTCTCCAAGTCCCGTCTTCCATCTGCACTCCGCCGTAGATGGTACGCAACACCTTCCGTTCGAAAACTCCAAGGGCGCGTTGGTCCTCTGCACGTAGGGTCCATGTTTCGTGCCTATAGAGGACGACCGGTCTAATCAGCGTTTTGTAGATAGTTTACTTCGTGTTACGGCGAACTTTATTCAATCGTAGAGTTCTGCGGAGTCCCAAGTAAGCACGATTTCCTGCCACAATGCGCCTCTGAATTTCTCTGCTGGTGTCGTTGTCGGCGGTCACCAGTGAGCCCAAGTACACGAATTCTTCAACCGCCTCGATTTCATTACCGTCGATATAAATTCTGGGTGGCGGGCGCGGTGATTCCTCCCTGGAGCACTTTGACATCATGTACTTTGTCTTCGACACATTTATGACTAATCCGATTCGCCTGGCTTCACTCAGTCGGAGTAACACACTTGTCACCGAAGAGTCACGGCGGCGCAGGTTTTTGTTGCGCATAAGTTATTGTGACTTACTTTTAACAAATAAACACTTACTTGCTAAAAGTAAGTCACGGTAACTTCTGCGCAACAAAAACCTGCGCCGCCGTGACTCTTCGGTGACAAGTGTGTTACTTGGGATACCACGGGAGGCTGCAAAGTTTACGCATCGCTGGTCGTTATAATTCGATACGGCGTGCAGGCTGTTTCGCTCGATTACCGGTCTGTACATTTCCTTCCTTCCGACAACGATTTTCACGTCACGCGGCGAGCTGTTTGCTCTAACTGCGCGTAGAACGCTTCTTTCTCGTCATCAGGTCTCCCTTCGTGTGGGCAGTGGACGTTAATGATGCTGTAGTTGAAGAAACGGCCCTTAACTCTCAACATGCACAATTTAGCGTGGGTCATCGGAACCGTTTTCTCAGATCAAAGCTTTTTTGGCTCCGTTTCGGGTCCTGAGTATTTGTGCAAAATTTGAGCACGATCGGTTGCGTCTACACTTTGCGCATTGCAATTGAAATTTGTGGATTTTGTATGGGAAAACATACTTTTTTGCATTTTTGTCATAAGTTGAAAAAGATTGTCTAAAACTGTTTAATAGGTACTGTAAAATGATAGCCTAGTATGTTTTTAAAAACTTTGTTGAAGACCGCAAAACGATCCGATGCTTGTAAAAATAGTTATAACCAACGAACCACATGCATGTGTTTATGTTTTAACATGTAAAGGAATAACAATAGCAACAAAATCATGCTGTTTCGGCTATCAATGCCAACGCTATAACTTTTTTCATAAGTATCTAATCATTTCGCGGTCTTCGGTAAAGTTTTCAGGACACCCTAGCCTATGTTTTCACTATATCGGTTACATAGTTTTAGAAAAGTTCGAGCTTGCCATGAGAGAAATGCAAAAAAGTGTGTTTTCCCATGTAAAATCCCATACAAACTTCCAACGCGATGCGCAAAACGTAGACATAACTGATCGTGCCCAAATTTTGCACACTTATTTGGGTCCTGAAATGGGATCAAAAATGCTTTGATCTAATGGGATACCATTGAATTTTTCATTTTTCCATATAAACGATGACCCACTCTAATGCACATCCTTGCGTTGATCGGCTGCCACCCGATCACACGTTGTCGCATCTTGTCCAACACTATGAATCCTGTTCCCAGTTCATTGATGGTGTCACAGCTTTGGTAGAAGGTAGCCGCTCGATGCCCGCTTTTCCACACTTTCTGTCCAGTCCAACAAAGTTCCTGCAACGCGACAATGTCGAAGTTGTGGGGATGTAGTTCGTCGTAGATTATCCTGTCACATCCTGCGAAACCTAGTGACTTGCAATTCCATGTTCCAAGTTTCCAATCGTAGTCCTTATTTCGTCGCGTGGGTCTTTGCCGATTGTATCGAGTCGTATTTTCTCCTATGTTATTCGCAATGGGGATTTTTACGGGTGGCTTATTGGGCCTACGCCAACACTCCTGTCTCGCCGGAGGGCCATCGAGCCAGTTCTGTTTAACGTCCCAACCAACACTGGGACGACCACGCTGATGGGGCTACCACCTTGGATCTAGCTGGGCGTGGTGCAGCGTTTCTTACTCAGCCGCTGGATGCCAGAACAGACGCTGTTTGAGCCGCACCTCCTTGGTGAACAGATGCTAGGATCGTACCTCCTCAATCTAGCTGAAGTCAGAAGGACAACAGTGCACAGGCTGCACTACCAGCTAAGCACACAACTCTTAGCTGGCGGTCTCCCAAGCAACCAAAAGTTCGGATAAAATAGCATGTTTGGGCTTAATCAGCGATTCGAAGGAAAATGA